>NW_028159662.1:0-25000 GCF_964263955.1 Coregonus lavaretus | reverse complement strand
TAGTGCACTGGGCCTTTACTAGTATTAGCGGATCAACAAAGACCTCTGTAGCGGAAGAAAGCAATTCCTCATCTCTGCTTTGGCAAAAAAGATAGTTGTATAATTAACAGTGGTGGAAAAAAGTACCCAATTGTTATACTTGAGTAAAAGTAAAGATACGTTAATAGAAAATGACTCAAGTAAAAGTGAAAGTCACCCAGTAAAATAGTACTTTGGTTTTAAATATACTTAAGTATCAAAAGTAAATGTAAAAGTATAAATCATTTCAAATTCCTTATATTAAGCAAACCAGATCACACAATGTTCTTGTTTTTTTTAATTTACTGATAGCCATTGGGGCACACTTCAACACTCACACATAATTTACAAATTAAGCATTTGTGTTTAGTGAGTCCGCCAGATCAGAGGCAGTAGGGATGACAAGAGATGTTATCTTGATAAGTGTGTGAATTGGACCATTTTCCTGTTCTGCTAAGCATTCAAAATGTAACAAGTACTTTTGGGTGTCAGGAAAAATGTATGGACTAAAAAGTACATTATTTTCTCTAGGAATGTAGTGAAGTAAAAGTAAAAGTTGTCAAAAAATATAAATAGAAAAGTAAAGTACCGATACAAAAAAAAACTACTTAAGTAGTACTTTAAATTATTTTTACTTAAGTACTTTACACCACTGATAATTAAGAACAGTATCTTGCAGCATTCAATAGTTGGAATTGTTAGAGTTGTTGCCATGTCACTTTCTCTGAGATCGTCATTCTAATGGAATCCAGAAAGAACAAATCCCTGTCCTCAAACATTTACATCAAAAGGTGCCAAGTTATGGGCAAAGACACAAAACCATCCACATCAAATTAAATATTTTTTCTTGATAAAATAACATGGAAAATAATATTGTGCAATATTAATTTACCATCCTGTGTTGTACATAGGCTGGTCATCTAGGTTTGTAACGGTAGACTTTCCATCACCGTGAAGAAAAACAACGGCACAGTACAGTAATTGAGTACATTGAGACATCAAGTGGTTTATGATGATGTGGCTCAGTTGGTAGAGCAAGGCGCTTGCAATGATAGGGTGGTGGGATCGATTCCGACTGGGGGCAAGTACGATAAAGCGCTCGCTATGCATTCACTGCTGCAAGTTGCTCTGGATAAGCGCGTCTACGAAAAGGAATGAATAGACCGTTTTCAGTTTTCACCTAGAGACAAGTTGCATTTGCTAAGCATTTCAAGAAACTGAAAAAGCAAGTTTTTTTTTTTTATATTCCACTAGTATTATCAGATTAACTGATTTGTGTAGATAATTATCAGACTCAATTTACAAATGCTGGTAAACGCTAAAATACATTTAGTAAAATGTTTTCCCCAAAAAGTAGTGCACTGGGCCTTTACTAGTCCTGTATTAGCGGACCGATATAGACGTTTTCAGCAGTGGGGAAAAAAAAAACGACTTCAAGCGGCTTCATATATTACTTGAAGTGTGTTCATATATTTCCCTGACGATGCAAGGTCAGAGTCAGGCAGCTCTTCCTTTCTATCAATTATTCAGTGTGTGTGTGTGTGTGTGTGTGTGTGTGTGTGTGTGTGTGTGTGTGTGTGTGTGTGTGTGTGTGTGTGTGTGTGTGTGTGTGTGTGTGTGTGGATGGGACGGGGGGAGATATATTATGCTGTCGGACTGTGACTCGGCTAAACAAACACGTCTTAATCAACAGATAATTAAACGCAGCGGTGGACTATCTCTTTGGTTCTCATGTTTCATGTTTACACTGAGTTATATATTACCGGCCCCGTTATGGTGTCGAATCCTCTCCTCTCTCCCTCCGGGACCATGCCGCCTTTACAATAGTGACCTCCAGCGAGCAGAACAAACAAACCGGGGCGGTCTGCGAGGAGACCAGACAGAACACATTCTTCTTGGAATTAAATTAAACGTTCTGCGATGCTGTTGCGCGAGGCTGTTCCGTGTGTGTGTGTATGCGTGTGTGCGTGTGTGCGTGTGTGTGTGACATTATCTATCAAATAACACGCTTAAAAAAAACCTCTCTCTCTCTCTCTATCGTCACTCAATTCAATTCAATTTAAGGGCTTTATTGGCATGGGAAACGTGTGTTAACATTGCCAAAGCAAGGGAAGTAGATAGTAAACAAAAGTGAAATAAACAATAAATATTAACAGTAAACATTACACTCAGAAGTTTCAAAAGAATAAAGACATTTCAAATGTCATATTATGTCTATATACAGTGTTGTAACAATGTTTCTCTGTCTCTCTCTCTCTCTCTCTCTCTCTCTCTCTCTCTCTCTCTCTCTCTCTCTCTCTCTCTCTCTCTCTCTCTCTCTCTCTCTCTCTCTCCTACAGGGGGAGAAGCGGGGTCCCTTTGAGTTTAAACGCGAACAGCACGTGGCTGTTACAAACCTCTCGAGCAGGACACTCGGTGTAGCGGCGGGGGAGCTCGAGGAGGGGTCAGATGCAGATGCAGTCGGGATGGAGCAGGGAGGACATTTGCTACCCGCGGAGGGCGTGGATGGATCTAACGGATATTTTCTGGTGGTGATTAAAGTTATGTCGAATCTTAACACGGATGACAGTTTGTCTTCGGAGTATTTTAGAATTTTTTTCAGATTTTTATTTAGTCCGTTTCTGTCTCGGAAAGGATCGGAGATGACAGCGCTGAAGATAAGAAGCAGGTGAGAGAGAGAGCAAGAGGGCGGAGAGAGAGAGGGGAAAGGGACGGTGTGGTTTCAACGTTTTTCTCCAAAGACATGTGAAATATAACTAATCCTTCGCGGATGTGTGCTAGTGAATATCATATATTATTTCCCTGGATTTTTATTTTATTTTTTTACCGTCACGCCTGAGTGATTAAAATAATGGATTTCTTGAATTTCTCCGAGGTGGCGGACGAGTGGAATACCACATACACCAACTCCTCCTCGGTTACCGTGGACACTGAGTACTCTCTCCTCTCCATAACGGGACTGGCTGTAGTCGTCGGCTTTCTCATCCTGTTTACCATAGTGGGCAACGTTCTGGTGGTCATCGCCGTTTTGACCAGCCGCGCTCTCAAACCGCCACAGAACCTCTTTCTGGTGTCTCTCGCCAGCGCGGACATCCTGGTGGCTACTCTCGTCATGCCCTTCTCTTTAGCCAACGAACTCATGGGCTACTGGTTCTTCGGGAAAGTTTGGTGCGACATCTACTTGGCGTTGGACGTCCTCTTCTGTACGTCGTCTATAGTTCACCTGTGCGCTATCAGCCTCGATCGTTACTGGTCGATCACCCAGGCGATAGAATACAACCAGAAGCGGACTCCCAAACGGCTGAAGGGGATGATCGTAGTGGTGTGGCTGATCTCGGCTGTTATTTCCTTTCCGCCGTTGATCTCCATGGACAGGAGCAGCGGTGGGGATATCAGTCCTCAGTGTCGGCTGAATGATGAGACCTGGTATATCCTCTACTCCAGTATAGGGTCCTTCTTCGCTCCCTGCGTTATCATGATACTAGTCTACATCAGGTGAGTTGAGTTCCCCCCTTTACTTATACCCAACCATGCAGTTCACTACTAAGGCTACGTCTGAAATGGTACCCTATTCCCCTATGTAGTACACTACCTAGTGTGCGTCTGAAATGGTACCCTATTCCCCTATGTACCTAGTGTGTGTCTGAAATTGTACCCTATTTCCCTATGTAGTACACTACCTAGTGTGTGTCTGAAATTGTACCCTATTTCCCTATGTACCTAGTGTGTGTCTGAAATTGTACCCTATTTCCCTATGTACCTAGTGTGTGTCTGAAATTGTACCCTATTTCCCTATGTACCTAGTGTGTGTCTGAAATTGTACCCTATTTCCCTATGTAGTACACTACCTAGTGTGCATCTGAAATGGTACCCTATTCCCCTATGTACCTAGTGTGTGTCTGAAATGGTACCCTATTTCCCTATGTAGTACACTACCTAGTGTGTGGTGCTAAATGGCTCAAATGTAAATGATGATTCTTCTTCTGATCAGGATCTACCAGGTTGCTAAGACGCGGACGCGGACCATGTCGGAGAAGAAGAGAGAGGTGGAGGACAACGGAACGGCCCCGTTAGACGTTAACGGGTTGGAGCAGGGGGGCGAGGAGGGGGGCAGAGGGTCTCTGAAGGAGAACGGTGGGGGCGGAGGGGTTGCCCGGGAGAACGGGCACTGCCAGCGCCAGCAGAAGACGCCGGTACCACCGGGGCTGTTACCCAACGAGCCCAAACCAACCCCCGACCCAGACGATGCAGACGACTTTGACGACAGCAGCTCGTCGGACGAAAAACCCCAAAAATGTCCCCCTTCCTCCTCCTCTTCCCAACATCATCATCATCATCACCACCACCACCATCACCATGATGACAAGAAGGACTCCAAACCCTCAGAGATCAGGAAGTCCACAGGAAGCAGGAAGAGCAGCTTGGCTTCGTCCAAACCCTCAGAGATCAGGAAGTCCACAGGAAGCAGGAAGAGCAGCTTGGCTTCGTCCAAACCCTCAGAGAGCAGGAAGTCCACAGGAAGCAGGAAGTCGCGCTCCAGCTCTAGGTCCATGGAGATGTTCTCGTCCCGTAGGAAGCGGCGGAGCACCGTAAACAGGAAGACGATAACGGCAGCGAGGGAGAAGAGGTTTACCTTCGTCCTGGCGGTGGTGATGGGCGTCTTCGTGGTCTGCTGGTTCCCCTTCTTCTTTAGCTACAGGTATTCTACTGGTTTCTACTGTGTTTCTACCGGTTTCTACTGGTTTCTACTGTTTTCTACTGTTTCTACAGTGTTTCTACTGGTTTCTACAGTGTTTCTACTGGTTTCTACTGGTTTCTACTGGTTTCTACTGTTTATACTGGTTTCTACTGGTTTCTACTGGTTTCTACTGTTTCTACAGTGTTTCTACTGGTTTCTACCGGTTTCTACTGGTTTCTACTGGTTTCTACTGGTTTCTACTGGTTTCTATAGTGTTTCTACTGGTTTCTACTGTTTCTACAGTGTTTCTACTGGTTTCTACCGGTTTCTACTGGTTTCTACAGTGTTTCTACTGGTTTCTACTATTTCTACGGCGTTTCTACTGGTTTCTACCAGTTTCTACTGTTTCTACTATGTTTCTACTGGTTTCTACTGGTTTCTACTGGTTTCTACTATGTATTCTACACAGTAATACTGTAATACATAGTATTCCATAGCTCCACAGTTATGTAACATCTTTCCCCATCAGGTAAGAGGGGCAGACACCACTGAGACAGCTATTTCTCTTATATTGCTTGTTGTTTACTTTGAGCTTTTAGCTTCTTCAGTCATTTGATTGTTTTTTACTGTAAGGTCAGTGTGTTGAGATTTCACTTTAAGGTTGTGTCCAAAATGTCACCCCATGGCCCCTCTAGTAGGTCACTATGTAGAGAACAGGGTGGTGGCATTTGGGACAACAACTAAATACTTTGATTTGTTTTAATTGGACTACAGCCAAGTGGTTGCCAACTGTTAGATTGATTGATTGATTGATTAATTGATTGTATTTGATCTGCCTGCAGCCTGTATGGAGTGTGCCGGGCACCGTGTGAGATCCCTGAGACTCTCTTTAAGTTCTTCTTCTGGATAGGCTATGTTAACAGCTCCCTCAACCCCGTCATCTACACCATCTTCAATCAGGACTTCAGACGAGCCTTCCAGAAAATTCTAGTCTGCAAGTCAGGGAAGAGGTCTTTCTGAACAGACACGGATGTGGGCCAATATTTGAAAACGGATGGACCTACAGCATATGCGTATTATGGTCCACTACTTTTGACGAGAACCCAGTCATTCAGAAAATACTCTGCAAGTCATGGAAGAGGTCCTTCTGAGGGGAAGTTACATGGACCATAATGCTTTCTCCAGCCACATGGACCATAATGCTTTCTCCAGCCACATGGACCCTAATGCTTTCTCCAGTCACATGGACCATAATGCTTTCCCCAGTCACATGGACCATAATGCTTTCTCCAGCCACATGGACCCTAATGCTCTCCCCAGTCACATGGACCATAATGCTTTCTCCAGTCACATGGACCATAATGCTTTCCCCAGTCACATGGACCATAATGCTTTCCCCAGTCACATGGACCATAATGCTTTCTCCAGTCACATGGACTATAATGCTTTCTCCAGCCACATGGACCCTAATGCTCTCCCCAGTCACATGGACCATAATGCTTTCTCCAGCCACATGGACCCTAATGCTCTCCCCAGTCACATGGACCATAATGCTTTCTCCAGCCACAGGGACCATAATGCTTTCTCCAGTCACATGGACCCTAATGCTTTCTCCAGTCACATGGACCATAATGCTTTCCCCAGTCACATGGACTATAATGCTTTCTCCAGCCACATGGACCCTAATTTTCTCCCCAGTCACATGGACCATAATGCTTTCCCCAGTCACATGGACCATAATGCTTTCTCCAGCCACATGGACCCTAATGCTCTCCCCAGTCACATGGACCATAATGCTTTCTCCAGCCACATGGACCCTAATGCTTTCCCCAGTCACATGGACCATAATGCTTTCTCCAGTCACATGGACCCTAATGCTTTCCCCAGTCACATGGACCACAATGCTTTCTCCAGTCACATGGACCATAATGCTTTCCCCAGTCACATGGACCATAATGCTTTCTCCAGCCACATGGACCATAATGCTTTCTCCAGCCACATGGACCATAATGCTTTCTCCAGTCACATGGACTATAATGCTTTCTCCAGTCACAGGGACCTATTTATATTGGGTTGTGTTTGAAATGCCACCATATTCCCTATGTAGGTCACATGGATTCACATGAGACCCAGCCGACGAAGGATATCAAGGATCTGGAAAGGTTCTGTATGGAGGAATGGTCTCAGATTCCTCCCAATGTGTTCTCCAACTCATATTTTATTTTACTTTATTTATATAACCTTTATTTGATCAGGCAGTCATACTGAGACCAATGTGTCTTGTACAGATGAGCCCTGAATCACAGAAATTACATTAATACACACATCAAAATATAATATGCCATTTAGCAGACGATTTTATCCAAAGCGACTTACAGTCATGTGTGCATACATTTTTACGTATGGGTGGTCCCGGGGATCGAACCCACTACCCTGGCGTTACAATCGCCGTGCTCTACCAATTGAGCTACAGAGGACCACACGTAAATACAAAACGCAAGCAGAAAGAAAGACACGGTCATAAAGAACAAACACGTTCATCAGTAATAAGGTCCTCTATCAGCTTTCTGAATTAGAGACACCAGAACATCACGTTTAAGAACATTTAGAAGATTGTTCCACAAATAAAAGGTGCAAGAAAACTAAAAGCTCCCGTAGAGACCAAAGGAATTTCCAGAGTGATCCATCCCTGAGACCGGGTGTGGTAACTCATGACTAAAGGTTGGTAACCATAGGAACGTACAGTGAGAGTTTTTGTTAAAGTGCTTTATAAATTAAAAAACATAGCAATGTCTACGTGACATCAAAGAGGGCCAACCAACTTTCCGGTAGGGAATGCAGTGATGAGTACAAAAAAAAAATTGCCGCCCGTATTAAAGCGCAGAGCGTTATGATAAACTGCATCTAACGGCATTAATGAAGTGGCAGCTGCGTTCATATAGATGACGTCGCCATAGTCTAGGACCGATAGGAACGTCGACTGAATAATCTGCTTTCTACTGTTTAGCGAGAGGCAGGACCTGTTTCTATTGAAGAAGCCAATTTTTATTAACTAACTCATCGATGTGCTTTTTAAAAGACAGCTTTTCGTCTCTCCAGATGCCCAGATATTTGTAAGTAGGGACACGATCAATATGGACACCATCCAAAGTACATATGGTTAAATCATCAGAGTTATTTCTATGCACTCCATACTGAGTTTTTACCTGCATTCAATACTAATTTCAGGTCAATAAAGTTTTTCCTGTAATTCAATGAAGGCAGACTGTAGTTCAGATCAACCCTGGTCAACCGTGGGGGCAATAGCATATGCAACAGTATAATCGGGCATACAAGAGCAGGTTACAGTTTTTTCTTTACAGATAAGTTCGATATTGTTAATGTAAACAGTAGAAAGTACAGGACCCAGGGTGGACCCCCTGTGGGACACCTTTCGTGATATCCAGGAAACCTGATTTAACACCATTAGTAGATACACATTGAGTTCTATCTGTCAAGTCATTTTTAAACCAGCTACATGCAGCCTGGTTTAGGCCAATTGAGCCAAGCCTCTGAATTAGCAGTGAGCGATCAACGGTATGGAAAGCCTTTGACAGGTCAATGAAGAGGGGCGGCACAATGTTGCCCTTTCATCCATACAGTTAACCACATCATTTATAACTAAAACATGTGGCGTTATCAGTGCCGTTTCCCCCCGCAAGGTGAGGTATTGAAAGGTGTTGAAAACAGGGGTGCCAGTAATTTTGACACCTAGCTTTTTTATAGTAAAAAGTATTAATTGTTAAACAAAATCTCTTTCTCTAAGCAATTGAATTAGGATAAAATTACATAATTTCCCATTTCTTTTGAGCATACAATTTCCTATTTTGTTGCATTACAACCTGTAATTTAAATGGAATTTTATTTAGATTTCAGGTAATGGACATACACAAAATCGTCAAAATTGGTGAAGTGAAATGAAAAAAAGTACTTGTTTCAAAAGATTCTAAAAAATAAATCATGGAAAAGTGGTGCGTGCAGATGTATTCACCCCCTTTGCTATGAAGCCCCTAAATAAGATCTGGTGCAACCAATTACCTTCAGAAGTCACATAATTAGTTAAATAAAGTCCACCTGTGTGCAATCTAAGTGTCACATGATCTGTCACATGATCACAGAATATATACACCTGTTCTGAAAGGCCCCAGAGTCTGCAACACCACCAAGCAAGGGGCACCACCAAGCAAGCGGCACCATGAAGACCAAGGAGCTCTCCAAACAGGTCAGGGACAAAGTTGGGGAGAAATACAGATCAGGGTTGGGTTATGAAAAAAATATCAGAAACTTTGAACATCCCACGGAGCACCATTAAATCCATTATTATTAAATTGAAAGAATATGGCAACACAACAAACCTGCCAAGAGAGGGCCGCCCACCAAAACTCACGGACCAGGCAAGGAGGACATTAATCAGAGAGGCAACAGAGACCAAAGATAACTCTGAAGGAGCTGCACAGCGGAGATTGGAGTATCTGTCCATAGGACCACTTTAAGCCGTACACTCCACAGAGCTGGGCTTTACGGAAGAGTGGGCAGAAAAAAAGCCATTGCTTAAAGAAAAAAAATAAGCAAACACATTTGGTGTTCGGCAAAAGGCATCTGGGAGAAGGTACTGTCTGGCGCAAACCCAACACCTCTCATCACCCCAAGAACACTGGATGTTTTTTTCGTCTTATTTCTTGTTTGTATCACAAGAAAAAATATTTTGCATCTTCAAAGTGGTAGGCATGTTGGTTAAATCAAATGATACAAACCCCCCAAAAAATCAATTTTAATTCCAGGTTGGAAGGCAACAAAATAGGAAAAATGCCAAGGGGGGGAATACTTTGGCAAGCTGCTGCAGCTACTGGAGTAAACATTATGTGGTATAGGAACTGTAGCTCAGTTTTTGTGTTATTTATTTTATACAGCATTTTTTGCTCATCTTTATCAAGGGTGCCAATAATTTGGGACCTGACTGTACATCTACACCAGGGTTGGGGTCAATTCCATTAGAATTCCAGTCAATTCTGAAAGTACACTGGAATTTCAATTATCTTCAATGCTTTTCAATGAGGAACATTTGGAATTGGAATTGGAATTTGGTTAACCTTCTGAATGTAATGGAATTGAAATGGAATGAACTCCAACCCTGGTATACAGTAGTGATGAAAGGCCTCACAACAAGGATAACTTGACTGTTTGAAATTACACCTTGGAAGCCTCCCAATAATCTCTCCTTTCTCCCGAAGTGGGCACTTGTTCACTTCCCTTCATGGATTTGAAAGGACGTGACTGGTATATGAAAAACCCCTCCAGCACATGCCAACACTAATCCAATGCTTTTGAAATAGTGTGGAGTAGTGAACAAGTGTACACTTCAAGAGGAAGGAGAGATTATTGGGACACAGTCCCTATTCCCTATATATAATTCACTGGTACAATATATAGGGAATATATAGTTTATATATATAATATAATATAATATATAGCATATTAATATAATATATAGGGAATATATAGTATATATATAATATAATATATAGGGAATATATAGTATATATATATATATAATATATAGGGAAGATATAGTATATATATAATATATAAGGAATATATATATATATATAGTATAATATATAGAGAATATATAGTATATATATATATATATATAATATAATATATAGGGAATATATAGTATATATATATAATATAATATATAGGGAATATATAGTATATATATATATATATATATATATAATATAATATATAGGGAATATATAGTATATATATAATATAATATATAGCGTTGTTTAGGACACAACCAAAGGGAGTAGATTGGAGAATTTGTGTGGTGGACATTTTCGGCAGCATAATGAAACTGGACTGTGTGCCGTTGACTACAACAGGGAGAGTCACGAACAGATGGTGGGCAGAGGGACAGATGGGCGGACGGACGGACGGACAGACAGCCAGCCAGACAGCCAGCCAGCCAGACACATGGGGTGGCTATAGTGACTGATCAACCATAGAGTACAGTGACTGATCAACCATAGATTACAGTGACTGATCAACCATAGATTACAGTGACTGATCAACCATAGACTATAGTGACTGATCAGTCCCAAAGCCTGGAAATGTATTTACACAGATCAATACACAAATGGTGGACATTTTAAACATAATACCACAATCATGTCTAGGTCTGTTGTCAGAATGAAATGCACCAGGATTGTTTCCGGCTTCAGCTCACAGATACAGTATAAAGAAAAGGTGGTAAAAATAAGATGGTCAAGTTGGGAGGATTTTGTCTGGGTTGGAAAGGGATATTGGAGAGAGAGCCACTGAAACATTGTCTATTCATACAGTATCTACAAGCCATGGACTATTGGAGAGAGAGCCACTGAAACATTGTCTATTTATATAGTATCTACAAGCCATGGACTATTGGAGAGAGAGCCACTGAAACATTGTCTATTTATACAGTATCTACAAGCCATGGACTATTGGAGAGAGAGCCACTGAAACATTGTCTATTTATATAGTATCTACAAGCCATGGACTATTGGAGAGCTGAACAGACACTTTAGGTGTCTATACGTGCCGAGAGATCAACTCAAATTACACATTGGGTGGCTGTCTACAGGGTGATTACAAGCCATGGAGTTCAACAGGGAGCACAGATGGATGAACGGACAGACGGACGGACAGACAAACATTGGATGGGTACAATACAAGCCACTGACTTCAACAGGGAGCACAGACGGATGGACAGACGGACATTGGATGGGTACAATACAAGCCATTGACTTCAACAGAGAGCACAGACGGACGGATGGACAGACGGACATTGGATGGGTACAATACAAGCCATTGACTTCAACAGGGAGCACAGACGGATGGACAGACGGACATTGGATGGGTACAATACCAGCCACTGACTTCAGGAGATAACAACTGACTCTTTGACTAATATGTTGACTTCTGTCTTCTTCTGGCCTTGACAATCCACATGCACACGACAGCTGTGACATCACAGTAGATACACAGTATTGCTTTTTTACACGTACGTCCTCACACTGAGAGTGTGCGTCCCAAATGGCACCCTATTCCCTAAATGGCACCCTATTCCCTACGTAGTGCACTACTTTCGACCAGGGCCCATAGGGTTCGACCAGGGCCCATAGGGTTTGACCAGGGCCCATAGGGTTTGACCAGGGCCCATAGGGTTTGACCAGGGCCCATAGGGTTTGACCAGGACCCATAGGGTTTGACCAGGGCCCATAGGGTTTGACCAGGGCCCATAGGGTTTGACCAGGGCGCATAGGGTTTGACCAGGGCGCATAGGGTTTGACCAGTGCCCATAGGGTTTGACCAGGGACCATAGGGTTTGACCAGGGCACATAGGGTTTGACCAGGGCCCATAGGGTTTGACCAGGGCCCATAGGGTTTGACCAGGACCCATAGGGTTTGACCAGGGCCCATAGGGTTTGACCAGGACCCATAGGGTTTGACCAGGGACCATAGGGTTTGACCAGGACCCTGCTCAGGGAATAGGGAGCCATTTGGACTGAACCACTAACTATAATGTGATTTTGGGACTTTGGGACAAAGGGGCTCGTTGCTAACTGGATCCATCGGTAGCAACCAAGATGTTTATGTCCAGAAACAACACAAATTCACCCAAATCATGTTACATTATTCATCCTTTTAGTGTTCTACCCTCAGCAGTAAAAAGGGGTCTAATGGTCTACATCCCAAATGGCAATCTGTTCCCTACATATTCCCTGTGGTCCCTGGTCAAAAGCAATGCACTACATAGGGAATAGGGTGTCATTTGCAACAAGCGCTCACGGTCTCATGAGAGAATTAAACTAATTCTTAAGTTTAGGCATTAACTCCTAATTCTTAAGTTTAGGCATTAACTCCTAATTCTTTAGTTTAGGCATTAACTCCTAATTCTTAAGTTTAGGCATTAACTCCTAATTCTTAAGTTTAGGCATTAACTACTAATTCTTAAGTTTAGGCATTAACTCCTAATTCTTAAGTTTAGGCATTAACTCCTAATTCTTAAGTTTAGGCATTAACTCCCAATTCTTAAGTTTAGGCATTAACTCCTAATTCTTAAGTTTAGGCATTAACTCCTAATTCTTAAGTTTAGGCATTAACTTCTAATTCTTTAGTTTAGGCATTAACTCCTAATTCTTAAGTTTAGGCATTAACTCCTAATTCTTAAGTTTAGGCATTAACTCCTAATTCTTAAGTTTAGGCATTAACTCCTAATTCTTAAGTTTAGGCATTAACTCCTAATTCTTAAGTTTAGGAATTAACTCCTAATTCTTAAGTTTAGGCATTAACTCCTAATTCTTAAGTTTAGGCATTAACTCCTAATTATTTAGTTTAGGCATTAACTCCTAATTCTTAAGTTTAGGCATTAACTCCTAATTCTTAAGTTTATGCATTAACTCCTAATTCTTAAGTTTAGGCATTAACTCCTAATTCTTTAGTTTAGGCATTAACTCCTAATTCTTTAGTTTAGGCATTAACTCCTAATTCTTAAGTTTAGGCATTAACTCCTAATTCTTTAGTTTAGGCATTAACTCCTAATTCTTTAGTTTAGGCATTAACTCCTAATTCTTAAGTTTAGGCATTAACTCCTAATTCTTTAGTTTAGGCATTAACTCCTAATTCTTTAGTTTAGGCATTAACTCCTAATTCTTTAGTTTAGGCATTAACTCCTAATTCTTAAGTTTAGGCATTAACTCCTAATTATTTAGTTTAGGCATTAACTCCTAATTCTGAAGGTCAGGCGTTAGTTCCAAATGGTTAATGTAAGAGTTAAGGTTTGGGATAGGCTGAAAACAAAATCTCAAAAACAACTTTCTATCGCTGGATTCAAACATGCAACTTTTCAAACCGGAAGCAGACACTTACACCAATCCGCCATCCCAGTCCCCAACAACCTAGCAAAACCAAAGCCTATTTGAAGGTAACAGCGCTCACTGTTGCCCCTAGTGGCCAGTTCCCAACGTCCTCAGACATGGGTGAACGTCGAGTACTGACATGGTTCTGCTCTCCTCTGTTGAAACCAAATGGAATAAGCTACTATGCAGTGTGTGAGAAAGAGGGGGAGAGAATGAGGTTGAGAGAGAGAAAGAGAGGAAGAGAGCGTAAGAGAGAGGGAGAAAAGGAGAGAGAGAGAGAGAGAGAGGGTGAGAGAGAGAGCGAGAGAGAGAGTGAGAGGGTGAGAGAGAGAGAGAGGGTGAGAGGGTGAGTAAGTGTTTTCAGAGTGCGAGTTTCGCCTTCTCCCAGCTGCTAGATGAAATGTGTGTATGTGTGTATGTGAGCGTGCGTGCGGCATGTGTGTGAGGCTGAAAACTGGCTTCCACTCTCTGGGGAGCGTCTGTATCAGTGTGTGTGTATGTAAGTGTGTGTGTGTGCATGTGTGTGTGTGTCTCTCTCTCTCTGGAGATTGTGACTGCATCAGTGGAGGAGGGCTGGAGTCTAAAGTACTCCTATTCTGTGACTCAATGTATTATCCTACTGTCATCAAAATACTTTCTCTCTCTCTCTCTCTTTCTCTCTCTCTCTCTCTCTCTCTCTCTCTCTCTCTCCCCTTCTCTCTCTCTCTGTCTCTCTCTCTCTCTCTCTCTCTCTCTCCCCTTCTCTCTCTCTCTGTCTTTCTCTCTCTCCTCTCTCTCTCTTTCTCTTGCTCTCTCTCTCTCTCTCTCTCTCTCTCTCTCTCTCGCTCGCTCTCTCTCTCTCTCTCTCGCTCTCTCTCTCTTTCTCTCTCAACCTAAATGCCATGAAACAATGATATGTCTATAAATACTTCTATCGATAGCTATATTTATTAATTTATTTATTTATTTATTTATTGTGTCAAGAACCAGACACTGTTGTACTGTAATGTATCCCCATGTACAGTGAGGGAATAAAGGATTTGATTTTGTACGTCTGCCCACTGACTGAAATGATCAGTCTATAATTTTAATGGTAGGTTTATTTGAACAGTGAGAGACAGAATAACAACAAAAAAATCCAGAAAAATGTTGTAAATTGATTTGCATTTTAATGAGGGAAATAAGTATTTGACCCCTCTGCAAAACATGACTTAGTATTTGGTGGCAAAACCCTTGTTGGCAATCACAGAGGTCAGACGTTTCTTGTAGTTGGCCACCAGGTTTGCACACATCTCAGGAAGGATTTTGTCCCACTCCTCTTTGCAGATCTTCTCCAAGTCATTAAGGTTTCGAGGCTGACGTTTGGCAACTCGAACCTTCAGCTCCCTCCACAGATTTTCTATGGGATTAAGGTCTGGAGATTGGCTAGGCCACTCCAGGACCTTAATGTGCTTCTTCTTGAGCCACTCCTTTGTTGCCTTGGCCGTGTGTTTTGGGTCATTGTCATGCTGGAATACCCATCCACGACCCATTTTCAATGCCCTGGCTGAGGGAAGGAGGTTCTCACCCATGATTTGACGGTACATGGCCCCGTCCATCGTCCCTTAGATGCGGTGAAGTTGTCCTGTCCCCCAAACACCCCCAAAGCATAATGTTTCCACCTCCATGTTTGACAGTGGGGATGGTGTTCTTGGGGTCATCGGCAGCATTCCTCATCCTCCAAACACGGCGAGTTGAGTTGATGCCAAAGAGCTAAATTTTGGTCTCATCTGACCACAACACTTTCACCCAGTTCTCGTCTGAATCATTCAGATGTTCATTGGCAAACTTCAGACGGGCCTGTATATGTGCTTTCTTGAGCAGGGGGACTTTGTGGGCGCTGCAGGATTTCAGTCCTTCACAGCGTAGTGTGTTACCAATTGTTTTCTTGGTGACTATGGTCCCAGCTGCCTTGAGATCATTGACAAGATCCTCCCGTGTAGTTCCGGGCTGATTCCTCACCGTTCTCATGATCATTGCAACTCCACGAGGTGAGATCTTGCATGGAGCCCCAGGCCGAGGGAGATTGACAGTTATTTTGTGTTTCTTCCATTTGCGAATAATCGCACCAACTGTTGTCACCTTCTCACCAAGCTGCTTGGCGATGGTCTTGTAGCCCATTCCAGCCTTGTGTAGGTCTACAATCTTGTCCCTGACATCCTTAGAGAGCTCTTTGGTCTTGGCCATGGTGGAGAGTTTGGAATCTGATTGATTGATTGCTTCTGTGGACATGGACATGGATTTTTTTGTTGTTATTCTGTCTCTCACTGTTCAAATAAACCTACCATTAAAATTATAGACTGATCATTTCTTTGTCAGTGGGCAAACGTACAAAATCAGCAGGGGATCAATTACTTTTTTCCCTCACTGTATGTACTTTTTACAGTGCCATTACTTTACGGGTGTGTGTCACAAATGGCACCCTGTTCCCTATATAGTGCACTACTTTTGCAAAACATTGTGCACTATAAAGCGAATAGTGTGCCATTTGTGATGCCCCCCATTGTCTAACTGCAGTATAATCACAATACATTGTCAAATTAATATGAGGAACAAATATCTGTTTTTGTATTCCAGAATAATGAATACTGCTTTTGATTGATGTTCAAGTCAACGTAAAACCTTGTTTGTCACTTTTGTATCCACTTGTAATATGACTTACATCCCAAATGGTTCCCCTATTCCCTATATAGCACACTATTGTTGACCAGGACCCATAGAGGTTCTGGGCTCTGGTTACAGGTCAAAAGTGGTGCACTATTCAGGGAATAGGGTACTATTTGGGACTTATTTTTTCAGATATGACTGACTGAGCGGGGGGTCTGAGAGGTTTGGCCTCAAGCACAGGATGGACTGATTAAATTAATGAACACATGAATAAATAAAATGGCTGACTCTGGAACATCAGTTATCCTCTAATGGTCGCCCACGGCTCAATCTGACCATGTGTCCCAAATGGCACCCTACTAGTAGACTACTTTTGACGAGGGCGCATAGGCTTGACTGTGGGCCACAGGGTACTGGTCCAAAGTAGTGTACTATATAGGGAATAGGGTGCCATTCTCTGGTCTAAAGTAGTGTACTATAGGGAATAGGGTGCCATTCTCTGGTCTAAAGTAGTGTACTATATAGGGAATAGGGTGCCATTCTCTGGTCTAAAGTAGTGTACTATATAAGGAATAGGGTGCCGTTTGAGATACATTCTTACAGAGTTTTGTGTTTTTCTTTGTCAGACGAACGTCACATTATACTGCTGGAGGAAAGACTGCATATACTACACATACTACAAATACTACTGATACTACATATACTACAGATACTACAGATACTACAGATACTACACATACTACTGATACTACTGATACTACAGATACTACAGATACTACAGATAATACAGATACTACTGATACTACAGAAACTACAGATACTACAGATACTACAGATACTACTGATACTACAGATACTACAGATACTACACATACTACTGATACTACTGATACTACAGATACTACAGATACTACAGATACTACACATACTACAGATACTACAGATACTACAGATACTACTGATACTACTGATACTACTGATACTACTGATACTACAGATACTACAGATACTACACATACTACTGATACTACAGATACTACAGATACTACAGATACTACAGATACTACTGATACTACAGATACTACAGATACTACACATACTACTGATACTACAGATACTACAGATACTACAGATACTACTAATACTACAGATACTACTGATACTACTGATACTACAGATACTACTGATACTACACATACTACAGATACTACACATACTACAGATACTACACATACTACTGATACTACAGATACTACAGATAATACAGATACTACTGATACTACTGATACTACAGATACTACAGATACTACAGATACTACAGATACTACTGATACTACAGATACTACAGATACTACAGATACTACACATACTACTGATACTACTGATACTACTGATACTACAGATACTACTGATACTACAGACACTACACATACTACTGATACTACAGATACTACAGATACTACAGATACTACAGATACTACAGATAATACTGATACTACAGATACTACACATACTACAGATACTACAGATACTACACATACTACTGATACTACAGATACTACAGATACTACAGATACTACTGATACTACAGATACTACAGATACTACACATACTACTGATACTACCGATACTACAGATACTACAGATACTAATGATACTACAGATACTACTGATACTACTGATACTACAGATACTACTGATACTACACATACTACAGATACTACACATACTACAGATACTACACATACTACTGATACTACAGATACTACTGATACTACAGATACTACTGATACTACAGATACTACTGATACTACAGATACTACATATACTACTGATACTACAAATACTACAGATACTACTGATACTACAGATACTACAGATACTACTGATACTACAGATACTACACATACTACAGATATTACACATACTACTGATACTACAGATACTACTGATACTACAGATACTACAGATACTACACATACTACAGATACTACACATACTACTGATACTACAGATACTACTGATACTACGGATACTACAGATACTACAGATACTACAGATACTACACATACTACAGATACTACTGATACTACTGATACTACCGATACTACAGATACTACACATACTACTGATAATACAGATACTACACATAATACAGATACTACAGATACTACATATACTACAGATACTACAGATACTACACATACTACAGATACTACACATACTACAGATACTACAGGTACTACATATACTACTGATAATACAGATACTACACATACTACAGATACTACAGATACTACATATACTACAGATACTACAGATACTACATATACTACAGATACTACATATACCACTGATACTACACATACTACAGATACTACATATACTACATATACTACACATACTACACATACTACAGATACTACAGATACTACAGATACTACAGATACTACAGATACTACTGATACTACAGATACTACAGATACTACAGATACTACTGATACTACTGATACTACAGATACTACTGATACTACACATACTACAGATACTACACATACTACAGATACTACACATACTACAGATACTACAGATACTACAGATACTACTGATACTACAGATACTACTGATACTACACATACTACAGATACTACACATACTACAGATACTACAGATACTACTGATACTACAGATACTACAGATACTACTGATACTACAGATACTACATATACTACTGATACTACATATACTACAGATACTACTGATACTACAGATACTACAGATACTACAGATAATACTGATACTACAGATACTACACATACTACAGATACTACACATACTACTGATACTACAGACACTACAGATACTACTGATACTACAGATACTACACATACTACAGATACTAAACATACTACTGATACTACAGATACTACTGATACTACTGATACTACTGATACTACAGATACTACTTATACTACAGATACTACAGATACTACACATACTACAGATACTACTGATACTACTGATACTACAGATACTACAGATACTACACATACTACTGATAATACAGATACTACACATAATACAGATACTACAGATACTACATATACGACAGATACTACAGATACTACACATACTACAGATACTACACATACTACAGATACTACATATACTACATATACTACTGATAATACAGATACTACACATACTACATATACTACATATACTACAGATACTACAGATACTACATATACTACAGATACTACATATACCACTGATACTACACATACTACAGATACTACATATAATACACATACTACAGATACTACAGATACTACAGATACTACATATAATACAGATACTACAGATACTACAGATACTACTGATACTACAGATACTACTGATACTACAGATACTACATATACTGCATATACTACACATACTACAGATACTACATATACTACAGATACTACAGATACTACAGATACTACAGATACTACTGATACTACTGATACTACAGATACTACATATACTGCATATACTACAGATACTACAGATACTACACATACTACAGATACTACATATACTACACATACTACAGATACTACAGATACTACTGATACTACAGATACTACATATACTACAGATACTACAGATAATACATATACCACTGATACTACATATACTACAGATACTACAGATTCTACAGATACTACAGATACTACAGATACTACTGATACTACATATACTACAGATACTACAGATACTACATATACTACTGATACTACATATACTACAGATACTACAGATACTACAGATACTACACATACTAAAGATACTACAGATAATGACTGTAAGTCGCTTTGGATAAAAGCGTCTGCTAAATGGCATATTATTATTATTATTATTATTATAATACAGTTACTACAGATACTACTGATACTACAGATAATACAGATACTACACATACTACAGATACTACAGATACTACTAATACTACAGATACTACAGATAATACAGATACTACTGATACTACAGATACTACTGATACTACTGATACTACTGATACTACATATACTACAGATAATACAGCTACTACTGATACTACAGATACTACTGATACTATAGATACTACAGATACTACAGATACTACATATACTACAGATACTACAGATAATACAGATACTACTGATACTACAGATACTACTGATACTACTGATACTACAGATACTACATATACTACAGATAATACAGCTACTACTGATAGTACAGATACTACTGATACTACAGATACTACAGATACTACAGATACTACAGATAATACAGCTACTACTGATACTACTGACACTACTGATACTACACATACTACTGATACTACATATACTACAGATACTACTGATAATACAGATACTACTGATACTACAGATACTACACATACTACAGATACTACTGATACTATAGATAATACACATACTACAGATAGTACTGATAATACAGATAATACAGATACTACAGATACTACTGATAATACAGATACTACAGATACTACTGATACTACAGATACTACAGATACTACAGATACTACAGATACTACAGATACTACAGATACTACAGATACTACTGATACTACAGATAGTACTGATAATACAGATACTACTGATACTACAGATACTACACATACTACAGATACTACAGATACAACAGATACTACAGATAGTACTGATAATACAGATACTACAGATACTATGTACAGTACCAGTCAAAAGTTTGGACACACCTACTCATTCAAGGGTTTTTCTTTATTTTTATTATTTTCTACATTGTAGAATAATAGTGAAGATGTCGAAACTATGAAATAACACATATGGAATCATGTAGTATCCAAAAAAGTGTAACCAAAAAAGTGTAAACAAATCAATATTTTAGATTCTTCAAATAGCCAACCTTTGCCTTGATGACAGATTTTCACACTCTTGGCATTCTCTCAACCAGCTTCACCTGGAATGCTTTTCCAACAGTCTTGAAGGAGTTCCCACATATGCTGAGCACCTGTTGGCTGCTTTTCCTTCACTTTGCCGTCCAACTCATCCCAAACCATCTCAATTTGGTTGAGGTCGGGGGATTGTGGAGGCCAAGTCATCTGATGCATCTGATGTATTTCTGTTTTTAATTTTTTAATAAATTTGCTAACATTTTGAAAAACCTGTTTTCTCTTCGTCATTATGGGGTGTTGTGTGTAGATGGCTGATATATTTTATATTCTTTATCCATTTTAGAATAAGGCCGTAACTTAACAAAATGTGGAAAAAGTCAAGGGGTCTGAATACTTTCCGAAGGCATTGTATACACACACACACACACACACACACAAACACACACACACACACACACACACACACAAACAAACACACACACATACACGCTCACTGGATTACAGAGTTCATGAGGAGGTTTTCCTCAAGAGGTGGTGTAGAAAACCTGCTTTACTATGCAGGACACTATCCTGTACACACACACACACACACACACACACACACACACACTCACACACACACACAGACACTAATATATTTATTTATTTATCCTCTGAAAGCTGGCATCGCCGTAACTCGTCAGTGAATCCTGTCATCCTGTCTCTCTGTGGGTATTTACACTCCTCTCTTCACCTCCCTCTTCTTCCCTCTATCTCCTTCCTCCCCTATATCTTCCCCTCTATCCTCCCCTCTAGCCTCTCCTTCAATCCTCCCCTCCATCCACCCCTCTATCTTCCCCCTCTATCCTCCCCCTCTATCTTCCCCCTCTATCCTCCCCTCTATCTTCCCCCTCTATCTTCCTCTCTATCCTCCCCTCTATCTTCCCCCTCTATCCCCCCTCTATTTTCCCCCTCTAACTTTCCCCTCTATCCTCCCCTCTATCTTCCCCCTCTATCTTCCCCCTCCACCCTCTCCTCTATCTTCCCCCTCTATCTTCCCCTCTATCCTCCCCCTCTATCTTCCCCCTCTATATTCCCCCTCTATCTTCCCCCTCTATCCCCCCTCTATCTTCCCCCTCTATCTTCCCCCTCCATCCTCTCCTCTATCTTCCCCCTCTATCTTCCCCTCTATCCTCCCCCTCTATCTTCCCCCTCTATATTCCCCCTCTATCTTCCCCCTCTTTTCCTCCCCTCTATCTTCCCCCTCTATCTTCCCCCTTTATCCTCCCCCTATATCCTCCCCCTCTATATTCCCCCTCTATCCTCCCCTCTATCGTCCCCCTCTATCATCCTCCTCTATCCTCCCCCTCTATCTTCCCCTATATCTTCCCCCTCTATCCTCCCCCTGTATCCTCCCCTCTATATTCCCCCTCTATATTCCCCCTCTATCCTCCCCCTCTATCTTCCCCCTCTATCTTCCCCCTCTATCCTCCCCCTCCATCCTCCCCTCTATCTTCCCCCTCTATCTTCCCCCTCTATCCCTCCTCTATCTTCCCCCTCTAACTTCCCCCTCTATCCTCCCCTCTATCTTCCCCCTCTATTTTCCCCCTCTATCCTCCCCCTCCATCCTCTCTTCTATCTTCCCCCTCTATCTTCCCCCTCTATCCTCCCCCTCTATCTTCCCCC
Source organism: Coregonus lavaretus (assembly GCF_964263955.1). Lineage (NCBI taxonomy): Eukaryota > Metazoa > Chordata > Actinopteri > Salmoniformes > Salmonidae > Coregonus > Coregonus lavaretus. The sequence goes on along the minus strand of NW_028159662.1, from coordinate 2,142 downwards.
TCTATATTTCCCCCTCATTTTCCCCCTCTATCTTCCCCCTCTAAATTCCCCCTCTATCATCCCCCTCTATCCTCCCCTCTATCTTCCCCCTCTATCTTCCCCCTCTATCTTCCCCCTCTATCATCCTCCTCTATCTTCCCCCTCTATCTTCCCCCTCTATCCTCCCCTCTATCTTCCCCTCTATCTTCCCCCTCTATCATCCTCCTCTATCCTCCCCCTCTATCTACCCCTTCTATCCTCCCCCTCTATCTTCCCCCTCTATATTCCCCCTCTATCTTCCCACTCTATCTTCCCCCTCTATCATCCTCCTCTATCCTCCCCCTCTATCTTCCCCCTCTATCCTCCCCCTCTATCTTCCCCCTCTATATTCCCCCTCTATATTCCCCCTCTATATTCCCCCTCTATCCTCCCCCTCTATATTCCCCCTCTATCCTCCCCCTCTATCCTCCCCCTCTATATTCCCCCTCTTCCTCCCCCTCTATCCTCCCCCTCTATATTCCCCCTCTATATTCCCCCTCTATCCTCCCCCTCTATCTTCCCCCACATCTTCCCCCTCTATCCTCCCCCTCTATCCTCCCCCTCTATATTCCCCCTCTATTTTCCCCCTCTATCCTCCCCCTCTATCTTCCCCCTCTATCCTCCCCCTCTATCCTCCCCCCTCTATCCTCCCCCTCTATTTTCCCCCTCTATCCTCCCCCTCTATCCTCCCCCTCTATATTCCCCCTCTATATTCCCCCTCTATATTCCCCATCTATCTATAATACTGGTTTATCTCTCCATCATCTATAATACTGGTTTGTCTCTTCACTCAAGAGAAGAGAGGTAGGAGAGGAGAGGAGAGGGAGAGGAAAGGAGAGGAGAGGAGAGTAGGTGAGAGGAGAGGAGAGGAGAACGGAGGAGAGGAGGAGAGGGTAGAGGAGAGTAGGAGGAGGGGTGGGTGAAGAGTAGAGGAGAGGAGAGGAGAGGAGAGGAGAGGAGAGGAGAGGAGAGGAGAGGAGAGGAGAGGAGAGGAGAGGAGAGGAAGAGGAGAGGAGAGGAGAGGAGAGGAGAGGAAGAGAAGGGAAGTGGCTTCCTCTCTCAATTTCTCTCTTCTGTAGATATTAACGCTGTGTCCCAATAGTCTGAAGTGGCTTCCTCTCTTCCTCTCTCTCTTCTATAGATATTAACGCTGTGTCCCAATAGTCTGAAGTGGCTTCCTCTCATCATACCAATTTCACACTGTCCCAAATGATACCCTATTCCCCACGTAGTGCACTACCTTTGACCAGATCAGCGCCCTGTGGGTGTGATGGGGCTGGACGTCACGGACGGTGTAGTGACCGAACTGGGATGCACTCAACTCTGCATGACCCCTCTCCTTCCTCTTCCTTAGAATCTGTCTCAACCAATTGGAACGCAGTCGGGTGAGCGCTTGACGTGCGGAAGGAGCAGGATCGTGACAGTCAGTCATGGACCAAAAAAAAAAAAGATCTTAACGTGCATCATGTTTGTATGAGTAAATAAGCCTGAAGAGATGTGATGCTTTTCTCTTAAAGTCCGTGAGACATTAAAGTTTCCCCTAAGTCTACGTCCCAAACTGCACCCTATTCCCTATACAGTGCACTACTTTTAACCAGAGCTCTATGGGCCCTGGTCAAAAGTAGTACACTATATAGGGAATAGGGCTCTGTTTGGGACGTAGACTTATAGAGCTCTGGTCAAAAGTAGTGTTCTATATAGAGAATAGGCTTCTATTTGGGAAGCAGACGCGTTTCCCAGGTCTGCGTGACTTGACCGAGTGGTCACATTTAGGATTTTAAGGTTTTAAGGAAGAGAGGGGAAGAGGGGAGCGAGGGAGGGAGGGAGGGAGAGGAGGGTGGGGGTTCTTTCCAGGAAGTGAAGGCGTTGCGTCTTGAGGGCTGGTAAGAGTCCACATCAGATCACATCAGTGTCACGTCAGTGTCTCCTCTACTTCCATGGGGTATTAATGAATACAACTTAACTTAACAGTAACTTGGCCAGTCTATGTAACCCTGTATATACAGTACCAGTCAAAAGTTTGGACACACCTACTCATTCAAGCGTTTTTCTTCATTTTTACTATTTTCTACATTGTAGAATAATAGTGAAGACATTACAACTATGAAATAACACATATGGAAT
>NW_028159663.1:0-51120 GCF_964263955.1 Coregonus lavaretus | reverse complement strand
GAAGGGAGACAGAGAGCAAGGAAATGGGATAAATAAATATGTCATTACTTTCAATGAATCAACAAACATTTCTAGTGAAGAGGGCAGATTTAAAGGAAGGGGAGAGGTGAAGGAACAGTTTTATGTCTATGTCTGATTGTTTCATTGTTAAATGGTAGAGCAAAGTTAATTTGATCAAATAATTCCTCCTCTGTCTACAATGCATTCACTTCACAGTGGCAATGCAAGCGAATGACAAGGTTTGCATAGTAAAAAAATTCAGGAACACAGGCATGCAGCTCAAACAGTACTCTTTCTGAGGAGTAAAGTAGCACGACATCATTAAAGTAAAGTAGCTGTTATTTAAGTGATAATGCCAGAGAAGCCGGTGTTTGGAGGACAAATTGGCACGGGTGTTAGGCAAACCGTGCCAATATATCCTCCAAACACCGGCTTCGAGGGCATTATCACTTTTATACAACGGGTTACCAGCATATTCAAATAATGATTGACATATTTTTATTAAAAACGTTATTTTGATTAATTTATTCATACTATTTCATCCATCCACAAGATATAGTCCAGAAACAAATCTAGGGTTGCTAGAGACGCGACCCAGTTGTTCAGTTTTTTGTTCCTTCTAAACGTTCTTCTCCCTTGCTTGCTATCTAGCCAACTATGGCTAATTTACAGTCACGTCAAAAAGTGCAGCCAGAATCACAGCATTTGCATTTGCATTTGTTTAAGCTGTTTTCTAGTGACATTTATTTGGATACATCCATAACAATGAGCTAATGAGGCACGATTTCACCTGGCATAGAAAATGTGCTTACTCGTCAGGACACTGTTGTTCAGAGGAGCTTGCCAACAACACAGCTACAGTAACACAATCGCTTCAAACTGAAGCTGGAAAGACTGCAAATTAGCTGTGTTTCGTTTAACTTTTTTTCAATTGACATTTTTTTGTATATAACCATAAAAATGATGCCAGCTGATTCATGATTTCGACTGGCTGAGAAACGCTGCCTGCCTGCCTGTCTGTCTGTCTGTCTGTCTGTCTGTCTGTCTGTCTGTCTGTCTCGACCCGACTCCCGACACGTTCATTACTATGGGACAGCAGGAGATCGAATTTCAATATTGAAACAATGTTGCAAATGTTGGAGAGACAGACAACAAGGTTTATACAAATCTCTGCTGTTGAAAACAAAATGTTAGTCTAAAAGAAATGTGAGATAATGTCTAGATGCTTTTTATATTGGAGATCAAGTTTATTAGTTGCCTGGCTTGGCTGATGAGACAGTGGATTGCACAGTCAGATGGAACAGAGTAAATAGGCATTTTAACGTCATAGATTTAGCCGGTGGCAACTTGTGGAAAAGATACCGGCTGGAATGCGGTTTTAACCAATCAGCATTCAGGATTAGACCCACCCGTTGTATAAAATATAATAACATATGACAGAATGACAGCTATACTGTACAACAAGGTCCTATTTTACGTATATCAGTGCTAAATAACACCTGCAAAGAGACCTTTGAACGTCATTGGACAAAACACAGATTTAAAAAATATAACTTCGGCAAAACTTAAAAACATCACATGGTAGGGTGAGTGGGTAAAAACTAGCTTTGGTGATGAAATTTCACTTCCTTATGTTATAAAATTAATTTTACCAAGACAAATATGATTCTTCATGTTCTAAATCATTCAGTTGGGTCTTTCTCTAACATATCATTAACATTATATCCTAAAAGTCAGATTTCGTAACCTAATATATCCAATAATATGCACAGAGCTCTGTTGACAGAGCGTTGCCGCTTCTTGCAGCGATTTTTTAGGATTTTACATGTTGTGGTGGTCTTCTGCAAAGTTGTTTCTGTGGGTCGCAAAAAGCAAAATTAACATGACACGAGCTGAATTAAATGTAAAAGGCTTTGAAAATAAAACGATTGCGGTAGGCCTACGCTCAGTGCAATGTTGACATTTCACAAAAATACGCTTGTTTTTCTGAGAAATCTTTGAAAAATAACAGGACGTTCGCATCAATATGAAAAGTGTATACTAAAATATAAAAATACTACATGTCATGTCTCAAAACCGATATCTATCTTACCTCTATATTGTTTTATGTTCTCCGGATTCGCGAAGAAAGATGACGAGTTCAACATTGAGCCTGTCAGTTTGCCTTAATTCTCGCACAGCATCCAGCCTAACTGACGCAATGCTATTTTCCAGATTTTGTACCACTTTTTTTTATCTGGCCTCCATTGATTTAGTCACCCTAATCTTGGCCATCCTACAAGGATAAAACACTGAATGGATTATTATAGATTCATGGGGTCTACACAAGTAACATATTATTTTACCAATTGGTGAAAAAAATCATTTTGGATTGGACAACCTACATTTTTTAGTCATTTAGCAGATGCTCTTATCCAGAACAATTAGGGTCAAGTGCCTTGCTCAAGGAAACATCCACAGATTTTTCACCCAGTCGGCTTAGGGATTTGAACCAGCGATCTTCCATTTACTGGCGCAATGCTCTTAACTGCTAGGCAACCTGCCGCCACATATGAATCTGACATTCCTTTGAACATACACTACCAGTCAAAAGTTTGGACACGCCTACTCATTTAATGGTTTTTCTTTATTTTTACTATTTTTTACATTGTAGAATAATAGTGAAGACATCAAAACTATGAAATAACACATTTGGAATCACGTAGAAACCAAAAAAGTGTTAAACAAATCAAAATATATTTTATATTTGAGATTCTTCAAATAGCCACCCTTTACCTAGATGACAGCTTTGCACACTCTTGGCATTCTCTCAACCAGCTTCATGAGGTAGTCACCTGGAATGCATTTCAATTAACAGGTATGCCTTCTTAAAAGTTAATTTGTGGAATTTCTTTCCTTCTTAATGCGTTTGAGCCAATCAGTTGTGTAGTGACAAGGTAGGGGGATATACAGAAGATAGCCCTTTTTGGTAAAAGACCAAGTGTCACGACTTCCATATTATGGCAAGAACAGCTCAAATAAGAAAAGAGAAATGACAGTCCATCATTACTTTAAGACATGAAGGTTAGTCAACACGGAACACTTCAAGAACTTTTAAAGTTTCTTCAAGTGCAGTTGCAAAAACCATCAAGTGCTTTGATGAAAATGGCTCTCATGAGGACCACCACAGGAGTGGAAGACCCAGAGTTACCTCTGCTGCAGAGGATAAATTCATTAGAGTTACCAGCCTCAGAAATTGCAGCCCAAATAAATGCTTCACAGAGTTCAAGTAACAGACACATCTCAACATCAACTGTTCAGAGGAGACTGTGTGAATCAGGCCTTCATGGTCGAATTGCTGCAAAGAAACCACTACTAAAGGACACCAATAAGAATAAGAGACTTGCTTGGGCCAAGAAACACGAGCAATAGACATTAGACCGGTGGAAATTTGTCCTTTGGTCTGGAGTCCAAATTTGAGATTTTTGGTTCCAACCGCCGTGGCTTTGTGAGACGCGGTGTGGGTGACGGATGATCTCCGCATGTGTATTTCCCACCGTAAAGCATGGAGGAGGAGGTGTTATGGTATGGGGGTGCTTTGCTGGTGACACACTTAACCAGCATGGCTACCACAGCATTCTGCAGCAATACGCCATCCCATCTGGTTTGGGCTTAGTGGGACTATCATTTGTTTTTCAACAGGACAATGACCCAACACACCTCCAGGCTGTGTAAGGGCTATTTTACCAAGGAGAGTGATGGAGTGCTGCATCAGATGAACTGGCCTCCACAATCACCCAACCTCAACCCAACTGAGATGGTTTGGGATGAGTCGGACCGCAGAGTGAAGGAAAAGCAGACAACAAGTGCTCAGCATATGTGGGAACTCCTTCAAGACTGTTGGAAAAGCATTCCAGGTGAAGCTGGTTGAGAGAATGCCAAGAGTGTGCAAAGCTGTCATCAAGGCAAAGGGTGGCTATTTGAAGAATCTCAAATCTCAAATATTTTTTGATTTGTTTAACACTTTTTTGGTTAATTCATGATTCCATATGTGTTATTTCATAGTTTTTATGTTTTTTTTGGCAACATGGGGCATTAGGATAATACAGTACATCCGCTTCATCTAATTTCTTAACCATAATAACACCTTAACTCTTACAGTGCAGGACTGTCATGAACATGACATACATGAGGGCATGCACACAGCTGAACTCATTGAAACACTTAAATTGAATGCTAGCTCTTACAAACATAACAAAAAAAATAACTTCCTCTCTTCTCGACTCGCTCACCTCATGGCCACATTGCTGCCGTCAATGACGATAGGTTTCAGTCCACTGTCTGTGTCCCTCCTGTCTTCCAGTGATGAGACTGGTCTGTCTCTCTGGGGGCCATGGGTCCTAGAGGAGGCCATGCTGGAGCCTGTGTGGCTTATGGGGCCAGTAGTATCTTCACCACTCTCAGGGATGGTTGAGTTAGAAGTACCAGTGCTGGCTCCGCTGCTGACCAGCTCCCCCAGTACAGAGTTGGTGTCTGTACTCAGGCCTAGCTTCAGCAGGGCGTCCCGTACCTCCATGGGGGAGTAGCCCAACTTTCTGAAGAAGTCCACTCTGAGCTGGAGCTCTCCTGGGTCGGGTTCAAATGGACCCGAGGCTGGGGTCTGGAGGCTGGGAAAGGCCTGGTCCATCCTCTACTACCGTCAGTCTGTGCTTGTCCTGTGCAGCTGTTCAGCATGGGAGGGTTATGACCTATTTTGAAACTGTTGCCTGGATTGAACAGAGAGAGACTTTAGTTAAATTCAAGACAATGTAATGCAAATATACTGAACAAAAATAGTCCCAAAAATTATACTTTTGAATAATCTGTCCATAGAACAGTAGTTCTCCCATTATACCTGGCGAAAACCAAACACTGCATTCCACAGTAAGAACCTCATACCAACGGTCAAGCATGGTGGTGGTAGTGTGATGGTTTGGGGATGCTTTACTGCCTCAGGACCTGGACGACTTGCCTTAATAGAAGGAACCATGAATTCTGCTCTGTATCATAGAATTCTACAGGAGAATGTCAGACCATCCGTCTGTGAGCTGAAGCTGAAGTGCAGCTGGGTCAAGCAAAAATGGCTAAAAAGTTTTGGAATGGCCTAGTCAAAGTTCAGACCTAATCCCAATTGAGATGTTGTGGTAGGACGTGAAACGAGCAGTTCATGCTTGAAAACCCACAAATGTCGCTGAGTTAAAGCAGTTCTGCATGCAAGAGTGGGCCAAAATTCCTCCACAGCGATGTGAGAGACTGATCAACAACTACAGGAAGCATTTGGTCATTGCAGCTAAAGGTGGCACAACCAGTTATTGAATGTAAGGGGGCAGTTACTTATTCACACAGGGGAATTGGGTGTTGCATAACTTTGTTAATTAAGTATCCATTTTTTTTGTTATTTGTAAACTCAGGTTCCCTTTATCTAGTATTAGGTTTTGCTTGAAGATCTGATAACATTTAGTATCAACAATATGCAAAAATAGAGAAAATCAGAAAGGGGGCAAATACTTTTTCACGGCACTGTATAAACGCAACATGCAACAATTTCAAATATTTTACTGAGTTACAGTTCACATAAGGAAATCAGTCAATTGAAATAAATTCATTAGGCCCTAATTTATGGATTTCACAAGACTGGGAATACAGATATGTAGGGGCGTGTATCCGAAAACCAGTCAGTTTCTGGTGTGACCACCATTCGCCTCATGCCGCGCGACAGATCTCCTTCGCATAGAGTTGATCAGGCTGTTGATTGTGGCCTGTGGAATGTTGTCCCACTCTTCTTCAATGGCTGTGCGAAGTTGCTGGATATTGGCGGGAACTGGAGGACACCGTTGTACACGTCGATCCAGAGCATTCCAAACATGCTCAATGGGCGACATGTCTGGTGAGTATGCAGGCCATGTAAAAACTGGGACATTTGTGTACAGATCTGGGACATTTGTGTACATTTGTGTACAGATTCTTGCGACATGGAGCCGTGCATTATCATGCTGAAACATGAGGTGATGGCGGTGCATGAATGCCACGACAATGGGCATCAGGATTTCATCATGGTATATCTTTGCATTCAAATTGCCAACGATAAAATGCAATTGTGTTCATTGTCAGTAGTTTATGCCTCCCGAGTGGCGCAGTGGTCTAAGGCACTGCACTGCGTCTCAGTGCTTGAGGTGTCACTACAGACCCCCTGGTTCGATTCCAGGCTGTATCACAACTGGCCGTGATTGGGAGTCCCATAGGGCGGTGCACAATTGGCCCAGTGTTGTCCGGGTTTGGCCGGGCCGGTGTAGGCTATCATTGTAAATAAGAATTTGTCCTTAACTGACTTGCCTAATTAAATCAAGGTAAAAGAAAAAAATGAATGCCTGCCCATACCATAACCCCACTGGCACCATGGGGCACAATGTTGACATCAGCAAACTGCTCGACAACACATCTGCCATCTACCCGGTACATTTGAAACCGGGATTCATCTGTGAAGAGCACACTTCTCAAGTGGCCATTGAAGGTGAGCATTTGCCAACTGAAGTCGGTTATGATGCCGAACTGCAGTCAGGTCAAGACCCTGGTGAGGATGACGAGCATTTTCTGACAGTTTGCTAGATATCCTACAGTTGTGCAAACCCAGTTTCATCAGCTGTCTGGGTGGCTGGTCTCAGACGATCCCGCAGGTGAAAAAGACACATGTGGAGGTCCTTGGCTGGTGTGGTCTGCAGTTGTGATGCCAGTTGGAAGTACTGCCAAATTTTCTAAAACGACGTTGCTTATGGTAGAGAAATGAACATTCAATTCAGCTCTGGTGGACATTCCTGCTGTCAGCATGCCAATTGCACACTTCCTCAAAACTTGAGACATCTGTGGCACATTTTAGAGTGTCTTTTTATTGTCCCCAGTACCTGTGTAATCAGCTTGTTGATATGCCACACCTGTCAGGTGGATGGATTATTTTGGCAAAGGAGAAACACTCACTAACATTTTGGTAGACACTCTGGAGCGATTTAAAGGCAATATTAGGATTCAGTGCCTTGCTCAACATCACTTCAACAGATTTTTCCCCTAGTTGGCTCAGGGATTCGAACCAGCAATCTTTCGGTTGCTAGCTCAATGCTCTTAACCCCTAGGCTACCTGCCGCACACTAACGGGGATGTAAACAAATGTGTGCATCTTTGTGCATATCGAACATTTCTGGGCTCTTTAATTTCAGCTCATGAAACATGGGACCAACACTTTATATTTTTGTTCAGTGTAGTTTGGCTAACATACTGTTTTATGTTAGAGTAATATGCAAATAATTCAGTTGACAACTTGACATATTGACTGTACTGCATTAAATGTGTATTACGTTGCAGGTCTAATATCTTTGTATTCACATTAGGCAAAATTGTCATAGGTCTACAGCAATTGCAAACAGTTTTAAGATTATTGCAATGTATCACAGAAACAACACAATTAAACTGGCAAACCTATTGTAAACTTCCCAAATGTTATTCAACATTACCATAGCCTGAAGAACCCTGGACGAATCACGACAACATATAACTAGATTAATCCCAAACCAATATAAAGTATTTACCCATGTAAATAATAAAATAACATATACAAAAACTACATTACAAAGGCTGACAATGCAGAGGCAGACAACGGATTAATGTATTCGTTTGTACAGAACGAGTCCTGGCGCCGTGTCTTTCTCACGACAGTGGAATACAAGGACATGTGACGTTTGAGTGAAAATAATACAGTAAATCATTAACTTTCTACAAATACACAAAGCTGACAATGGCGTTTAGAACTCACTTTAACTTTCAAGTGGTGTTCCTCTTCGTGGTCTCCATTTTTACCTCGACCATACATTTAGCATTTTCGAAGTACGCTACAGATATGACTTTGCAACAGCAGCACCTCCCTCTCTCGTGCTCAAAAGTGTCCTAACTTTGTTCCTGTGCTGCCACGGCGCCAATTTGTAAAAGTCCTTTCAAGTTGCCTTCAAATTATAGCCTACCCTACTATAGAGCTACATTTTCTCAGTCCTACCTAGCCTAGAAGTCAAATTCAATTCTTGAATTTCTGAAACTGAAACTTAAACTAACCCTGCCCTTATGCTATTACTGTAAAGTCTGATTTCTAAAGCAGTTCACCAAAATTGCAGTTCACCAAAATTACGGACATACCTGTAGGCAGTGGTGGAAAAGTACTCAATTGTCATACTTGAGTAAAAGTAAAGATACCTTAATAGAAAGTGACTCAAGTAAAAGTGAAAGTCACCCAGCAAAATACTACTTGAGTAAAAGTCTAAAAGTATTTGAACTTGTATCACAAGTTAAAGTAAAAGTATAAATAATTTAAAATTCCTTATATTAAGCAAACCAGACGGCACCATTTTCTTATTTTTTTAAACTTACGGATAGCCAGGGGCACACTCCAACATCTAGACATAATTTACAAACGAAGCATGTGTGTTTAATGAATCCGCCAGATCAGAGGCAGTAGGGATGACCAGGGATGTTCTGTTGATAAGTGCGTGAAATTGACAATTTTCCTGTGCTGCTAAGCATTCAAAATGTAACGAGTACTTTTGGGTGTCAGGGAAATTTTTGGAGTAAAAAGTACAATATTTCCTTTAGGAATGTAGTGAAGTAAAAGTAAAAGTAGTCAAAAATATAACTAGTAAAGTAAAAAACTACTTAAGTAGTACTTTAAAGTATTTTTACTTAAGTACTTTACACCACTGCCTGTAGGTATAGCAGCGGGAAGTAGGGGGGCTGAGGGTGCTGCCCCCAGAAAAATCAGCTATGCCTGTATACCTATTTAATTGTCTTACTGGAATTGCTCTCCATGAACACTTTTGAAGCTTCTAGACATTAACAATAAGCTACAGTGATGTACAGTGATGATCTAGGCCTAACCTACAGTGTAAATGTATTTACAGTGATAAGTATGAAAAAAGTATGAAAAATGTATGCACTCTGGATAAGAGCGTCTGCTAAATGACTATTTTTGTAATTTTTTTTTAAGTATCTGCCCTTGTGAAATGTGGGCTTTAGTTCACTTTTATTGATATACTCTATGGTACAGAACAGTTTTTCCCACTAGATGTCACCCTTTACATTGTCTCATGCTGGGTTGATGCACTCGTAGGGCCACCTCGCAAGGAAATATCAAGCCAAAACTACAGTTTGTGTGTGTGTGTTTTGAGTATGTGAATAGGCAGCATGTGGGTTTGAAGTTTGGGGGAAGCTATATTTTTCACAAAAAATTTACCTTTTTATGATAAAACATAAAATAGCCTACTATTCCTAAAATGATGAGTAGATTGGATAGTCATAAGTTAGGCTAATAATATAACTCACTGTTCACAAAAAATACCTTTCTGCTTTTCTTCTCCTTTCTTCGCTCACATCCAGAGCTCCGCCCCAGCTAGTGGGACATTCTTTAGCAGGATCCGAGAAAAATATAGAGTTTTATAAACACATTTCATGCAATTCTACGACACTTTACTTGCCATGACTGGAGACATTAGCATAATCTTTAATACCACAAAATGACAGGGTAGGCTGATCTGCTGACAATGACAAACTGAGATCAATAAAAACAACCTTGACTTGAATGCAACCATCTAATTGAGGCCTATGAAAAGGGGAGACATTGTAGGCTATGACGTCCATCTAGCCTGGATGAGGAAATTATTGTCCCAAAAAAACTTGCCACGGACTCACCCAATGATAAAGACACTGAATATGCGCACTCACCGGGGATATGTCAACAATCAGCTCTGATATTTGCTGCAACGTTCCTAAATTGCACGCTTTCCGGCTGAATGTGCATGTAATTTAAAACAATCCACAGCTATTTTTTAAAATAAGCTAATAATCCTCTGTGGCTAAATCATGCTCTCTGGTGTAGTGTTTTGAAGGATTTTATTTATTTGTGTATAGACAGGAGTATTTCATTTTGGCAAGTTCCATTCAATTTACTTTAAGGGAAGCTTAGCTTATTGGACACACCGCCTATGAGTATGTGTAAGGCTAAGTGGGTAGCATTAAGGCTGGCTTGAGTAAAACATATTATTGTATTGCATGTGTGTGATTTGTTACTTCAAAGGTTAGGTTAGGTTAGGCAAGTGTATAGATGTAGCCAGTTTGTCTGTGATTTTCAGGTTAATCAATTTGTTTGGTAGGTACCAGGGCGGTAGCACTTTAGTTTAGAGTGCTAAAACAACAGGGTAACATCCGGAAAGTAATAGGAAACAACAGGGAAATAAGACAGCAACGACCAGGTAAGAACGCGGTAATAACCCGTTAATAGTTAGTATGTAGCTACTAAATACTGATATAAAGTTATATACATTTCCAGGGTTGTTATGTAGAAACAATTATTTCTTACTAAAGAACTATCAATAATATAGGCTAATTAGCAAAAGTGATATACTGTAGTAAGTATTTAAGGCCATTTCCCCTCTTCTCAGCAGCACCGTCTATACTTATAAAGAATCTACTTGGAACATTCGTAGAAAGACTGTTTATTTAACAGAAACGTTTGAGAAATGACATCATACTTATACTGTATGTGGGCCAACCTCAAAACATAACTTTTGTGTCTTTGCTTACAGCTGGGTGGTTACCTTGTTGTTGCCATCTTGTTTCGCTGTTGTTTCCTATTACTTTCCGGTCATCACAAAGTTATTTCGGTGTTACAGGAGGGGGTCGCAGTTCCGGAGCGACCCACTAGGTGTCATCCTCCGACAACCTTAGGCACCTCCTCACTCACAGTCTGGACTAATCATTATCTTATTGGTGTCACCTGTGTCTACCTGTTCACCTGTGTATTTATGCCCTCACTTCCCTGTGTTCCCTTGCTCTGTTTTCTCTGCTAGTTCTCAATGCCAAACAGTACTAATCAGTGTCTGATCGTGAGACGTATGTACAGGTACTTGAGAAGTGTTCTCCCTGTTTCATTGTTGTTTTCAGTCATAGTTAGTATTTCGTATGTTTACTGTCAGCCTGTTTTTGGGGACCAATTTGCTCCTCCTTAATTTTTTTGTGACAAGTCCGTTATTTTGCATCCTGGTTTTGGGACCACCAGTAAAGATCCTTGTTTCGCCATCTCTGCCTACTGCCTACTGTCTATCCTACACTGCACCTGGGTCACACCTCACCCCAACCCTTACATTTCGGCACTGTACTTAAGTAACTATTATGTAACTTACTGGTCATTTCTTTACAGTTTCACCATAGTTTCAGTATACAGTGCATTCAAAAAGTATTCAGACACCTTCCCTTTTCCCACATTTTGTTATTACAGCCTTATTGTAAAATTGATGAAATTATTTTTTTCCCTCATCAATCTACACACAATACCCCATAATACCCATATAAAAAAAATATATCTGAACTACCTTATTTACATAAGTATTCAGACCCTGTGCTATGAGACTCTAAATTGAGCTCAGGTGCATCCTGTTTCCTTTGATCATCCTTGAGATGTCTTTACAACAGAAGGACAACCATCTCTGCAGCAATCCACCAATCAGGCCTTTATGGTAGAGTGACCAGACGGAAGCCACTCCTCAGTAAAAGTGGGGATGTTTTTCACTGGCAGGGAGTGGGAGACTAATCAGGATCGAGGGAAAGATGAACGGAGCAAAGTACATAGAGATCCTTGATGAAAATCTGCTCCAGAGCGCTCAGACCTCAGACTGGGGTGAAGGTTCACCTTCAAACACGACACAGCCAAGACAATGCAGGAGTGGCTTCGGGACAAGACTTTGAATGTCCTTGAGTGGCCCAGCCAGAGTCCGGACTTGAACCCGATCAAACATCTCTGGAGAGACCTGAAAATAGCTGTGCAGCGACGCTCCCCATCCATCCTGACAGAGCTTGAGAGAATCTGCAGAGAAGAATGGGAGAAACTCCCCAAATACAGGCGTGCAAAGCTTGTAGCATCATACCCAAGAAGACACAAGGCTGTAATCATTCCAAAAGGTGCTTCAACAAAGTACTGGGTAAAGGGTCTGAGTGTTAATGTAAATGTGATATTTATTTGTTATTTTTTGCAAAAATTTCTATAAACCTGTTTTTGCTTTGTCATTATGGACAATTGTGTGTAGATTGATAAGGGAAAAAAACAAATGTAATCAATTTTAGAATAAGGCTGTAACGTAACAAATTGTGGAAAAAGTCAAGGGGTCTGAATCGAACCTAACAACCTGGATCTCTAGTGGCACAGCTAGCACTGCGATGCAGTACCTTAGACCACTGCGCCACTCAGGAGGTTATGCATGTTATGTGTGTGGGGACATTTGTAGTGTGTGTATGTGTGTGTTGGGTTGTCAGTGAAAGTATGTGTGAGTGTGTGGGTAGAGTCCATTGTGTGTGCATAGTCAGTGCAAGAGAGTCAGTGCAAAAAAAAGGTCAACTCGGGTAGTCCAGGTAGACATTTTATTAGCTATTTAGAAGTCTTATGGCTTGGGGGTAGAAGCTGTTCAGGGTCCTGTTGGTTTCAGACTTGGTGCATTGGTACCTCTTGCCGTGCGGTAGAAGAGAGAACAGTCTGTGGCTTGGGTGGGTTTGGGCCTTCCTCTGACACCGCCTGGTATAGAGATCCTGGATGGCAGGGAGCGATGTACTGGGCCGTACGCACTACCCTCTATAGCGCCTTGCGGTTGGATGCCAAGTAGTTGCCATGCCAAGTGGTGATGCAGCCAATCGAGATGCTCTCGATGGTGCAGATGTAGAGCTTTTTGAGGATCTGAGGGCCCATGCCAAATCTTTTTAGCTTCCTGAGGGGGAAGAGGCGTTGTTGTGCCCTCTTCATGACTGTGTTGGTGTGTTTGGACCATTATGGATCCTTAGTGATGTGGACATCGAGAAGCTCTCGACCCACTCCACTACAGTCCCTCTGCCCTTCATTTCCTGTTGTCCACTGTCAGCTCAATATAACTATTTGTTCAGCACTTTTGAAATGTACAGCGACAGAATTTAGAACATGGGCCGTTCTTAACGTATTCTCCCTGTACACCAAGTCAGAACTGTAGGATAAATAAAGGGGGCATATAAGCAGACAACGAAAGCTCTTACAATAGTCGATGATTACATTTCTCTAAAACAGGCTATAGGCTACATGTGCACCACCAAGTCAGAACAGTAGCCTAAGTTATGAGGGGGAAAGGGGCCAAATTATTAGGGTGAGGCACATGGGCTACTAACAGCTTACTACACAACATACACTTAGTATTACTTTCTTAGCTACAGTATACATACAGTGGGGGAAATTTAGAAAAAAGTACTTAGTCAGCCACCAATTGTGCATGTTCTCCCACTTAAAAAGACGAGAGAGGCCTGTAATTTTCATCATAGGTACACGTCAACTATGACAGACAAATTGAGAAAAGAAAATCCAGAAAATCACATTGTAGGATTTTTTATGAATTTATTTGCAAATTATGGTGGAAAATAAGTATTTGGTCACCTACAAACAAGCATGATTTCTGGCTCTCACAGACCTGTAACTTCTTCTTTAAGAGGCTCCTCTGTCCTCCACTCGTTACCTGTATTAATGTCACCTGTTTGAACTTGTTATCAGTATAAAAGACACCTGTCCACAACCTCAAACAGTCACACTCCAAACTCCACTATGGCCAAGACCAAAGAGCTGTCAAAGGACACCAGAAACAAAATTGTAGACCTGCACCAGACTGGGAAGACTGAATCTGCAATAGGTAAGTAGCTTGATTTGAAGAAATCAACTGTGGGAGCAATTATTAGGAAATGGAAGGCATACAAGACCACTGATAATCTCCCTCGATCTGGAGCTCCACGCAAGATCTCACCCCGGGGGGTCAGAATGATCACAAGAACGGTGAGCAAAAATCCCAGAACCACACGGGGGGACCTAGTGAATGACCTGCAGAGAGCTGGGACCAAAGTAACAAAGCCTACCATCAGTAACACACTACGCCGCCAGGGACTCAAATCTTGAAGTGCCAGACGTGTCCCCCTGCTTAAGCCAGTACATGTCCAGGCCCGTCTGAAGTTTGCTAGTGTGCATTTGGATGATCCAGAAGAGGATTGGGAGAATGTCATATGGTCAGATGAAACCAAAATAGAACTTTTTGGTAAAAACTCAACTCGTCGTGTTTGGAGGACAAAGAATGATGAGTTGCATCCAAAGATCACCATACCTACTGTGAAGCATGGGGGTGGAAACATCATGCTTTGGGGCTGTTTTTCTGCAAAGGGACCAGGACGACTGATCCGTGTAAAGGAAAGAATGAATGGGGCCATGCATCGTGAGATTTTGAGTGAAAACCTCCTTCCATCAGCAAGGGCATTGAAGATGAAACGTGGCTGGGTCTTTCAGCATGACAATGATCCCAAACACACCGCCCGGGCAACGAAGGAGTGGCTTCGTAAGAAGCATTTTAGGTCCTGGAGTGGCCTAGCCAGTCTCCAGATCTCAAACCCATAGAAAATCTTTGGAGGGAGTTGAAAGTCTGTGTTGCCCAGCGACAGCCCCAAAACATCACTGCTCTAGAGGAGATCTGCATGGAGGAATGGGCCAAAATACCAGCAACAGTGTGTGAAAACCTTGTGAAGACTTACAGAAAACGTTTGACCTGTGTCATTGCCAACAAAGGGTATATAACAAAGTATTGAGAAACTTTTGTTGTTGACCAAATACTTATTTCCCACCATAATTTGCAAATAAATTCATAAAAAATCCTACAATGTGATTTTCTGGATTTTTTTTCCTCATTTTGTCTGTCATAGTTGACGTGTACCTATGATGAAAATTACAGGCCTCTCTCATCTTTTTAAGTGGGAGAACTTGCACAATTGGTGGCTGACTAAATACTTTTTTTCCCCACTGTAAGTATTTGATACATCAGAAAAGCAGAACTTAATATTTGGTACAGAAACCTTTGTTTGCAATTACAGAGATCATACGTTTCCTGTAGGTCTTGACCAGGTTTGCACACACTGCAGGAGGGATTTTGGCCCACTCCTCCATACAGACCTTCTCCAGATCCTTCAGATTTCGGGGCTGTCGCTGGGCAATACGGACTTTCAGCTCCCTCCAAAGATGTTCTATTAGGTTCATGTCTGGAGACTGGCTAGGCCACTCCAGGACCTTGAGATGCTTCTTACGGAGCCACTCCTTAGTTGCCCTGGCTTTGTGTTTCGGGTCGTTGTCATGCTGGAAGACCCAGCCACAACCCATCTTCAATGCTCTTGCTGAGGGAAGGAGGTTGTTGGCCAAGATCTCGCGATACATGGCCCCATCCATCCTCCCCTCAATACGGTGCAGTCGTCCTGTCCCCTTTGCAGAAAAGCATCCCCAAAGAATGATGTTTCCACCTCCATGCTTCACGGTTGGGATGGTGTTCTTGGGGTTGTACTCATCCTTCTTCTTCCTCCAAACACGGCGAGTGGAGTTTAGACCAAAAAGCTCAATTTTTGTCTCATCAGACCACATGACCTTCTCCCATTCCTCCTCTGGATCATCCAGATGGTCATTGGCAAACTTCAGACGGGCCTGGACATGCGCTGGCTTGAGCAGGGGGATCTTGCGTGCGCTGCAGGATTTTAATCCATGACGGCGTAGTGTGTTACTAATGGTTTTCTTTGAGACTGTGGTCCCAGCTCTCTTCAGGTCATTGACCAGGTCCTGCCGTGTAGTTCTGGGTTGATCCCTCACCTTCCTCATGATCATTGATGCCCCACGAGGTGAGATCTTGCATGGAGCCCCAGACCGAGGGTGATTGACCGTCATCTTGAACTTCTTCCATTTTCTAATAATTATGCCAACAGTTGTTGCCTCCTCACCAAGCTGCTATTGTCCTGTAGCCCATCCCAGCCTTGTGCAGGTCTACAATTTTATCCCTGATGTCCTTACACAGCTCTCTGGTCTTGGCCATTGTGGAGAGGTTGGAGTCTGTTTGATTGAGTGTGTACAGGTGTCTTTTATGCAGGTAACGCGTTCAAACAGGTGCAGTTAATACAGGTAATGAGTGGAGAACAGTAGGGCTTCTTAAAGAAAAACGAACAGGTCTGTGAGAGACGGAATTCTTACTGGTTGGTAGGTGATCAAATACTTATGTCATGCAATAAAATGCAAATGAATTACTTAAAAATCATACAATGTGATTTTCTGGATTTTTGTTTTAGATTCCGTCTCTCACAGTTGAAATGTACCTATGATAAACATTACAGACCTCTACATGCTTTGTAAGTAGGAAAACCTGCAAAATCGGCAGTGTATCAAATACTTGTTCTCCCCACTGTATATATACAGTACCAGTCAAAAGTTTGGACACACCTACTCATTCCAGGGTTTTTCTTTATTTTTACTATTTTCTACATTGTTGAATAGTAGGGAAGACATCAAAACTATGAAATAACACATATGGAATCATGTAGTAAACAAAAAAGTGTTAAACAAATCAAAATATACACTGCTCAAAAAAATAAAGGGAACACTTAAACAACACAATGTAACTCCAAGTCAATCACACTTCTGTGAAATCAAACTGTCCACTTAGGAAGCAACACTGATTGACAATACATTTCAAATGCTGTTGTGCAAATGGAATAGACAACAGGTGGAAATTATAGGCAATTAGCAAGACACCCCCAATAAAGGACTGGTTTTGCAGGTGGTGACCACAGACCACTTCTCAGTTCCTATGCTTCCTGGCTGATGTTTTGGTCACTTTTGAATGCTGGCGGTGCTTTCACTCTAGTGGTAGCATGAGACGGAGTCTACAACCCACACAAGTGGCTCAGGTAGTGCAGCTCATCCAGGATGGCACATCAATGCGAGCTGTGTTTAGAAGGTTTGCTGTGTCTGTCAGCGTAGTGTCCAGAGCATGGAGGCGCTATCAGGAGACAGGCCAGTACATCAGGAGTCGTGGAGGAGGCCGTAGGAGGGCAACAACCCAGCAGCAGGACTGCTACCTCCGCCTTTGTGCAAGGAGGAGCAGGAGGAGCACTGCCAGAGCCCTGCAAAATGACCTCCAGCAGGCCACAAATGTGCATGTGTCTGCTCAAACGATCAGAAACAGACTCCATGAGGGTGGTATGAGGGCTCGACGTCCACAGGTGGGGGTTGTGCTTACAGCCCAACACCGTGCAGGACGTTTGGCATTTGCCAGAGAACACCAAGATTGGCAAATTCGCCACTGGCGCCCTGTGCTCTTCACAGATGAAAGCAGGTTCACACTGAGCACGTGACAGACGTGACAGAGTTTGGAGACGCCATGGAGAACGTTCTGCTGCCTGCAACATCCTCCAGCATGACCGGTTTGGTGGTGGGTCAGTCATGGTGTGGGGTGGCATTTCTTTGGGGGGCCGCACAGCCCTCCATGTGCTCGCCAGAGGTAGCCTGACTGCCATTAGGTACCGAGATGAGATCCTCAGACCCCTTGTGAGACCATATGCTGGTGCGGTTGGCCCTGGGTTCCTCCTAATGCAAGACAATGCAAGACCTCATGTGGCTGGAGTGTGTCAGCAGTTCCTGCAAGAGGAAGGCATTGATGCTATGGACCGCCCATTCCCCAGACCTGAATCCAATTGAGCACATCTGGGACATCATGTCTCGCTCCATCCACCACAGACTGTCCAGGAGTTGGCGGATGCTTTAGTCCAGGTCTGGGAGGAGAACCCTCAGGAGACCATCTGCCACCTCATCAGGAGCATGCCCATGCATTGTAGGGAGGTCATACAGGCACGTGGAGGCCACACACACTACTGAGACTCATTTTGACTTGTTTTAAGGACATTACATCAAAGTTGGATCAGCCTGTAGTGTGGTTTTCCACTTACATTTTGAGGGTGACTCCAAATCCAGACCTCCATGGGTTGATACATTTGATTTCCATTGATAATTTTTGTGTGATTTTGTTGTCAGCACATTCAACTATGTAAAGAAAAAAGTATTTAATAAGATTATTTCATTCATTCAGATCTAGGATGTGTTATTTTAGTGTTCCCTTTATTTTTTTGAGCAGTGTATTTTATATTTGAGATTCTTCAAAGTAGCCACCCTTTGCCTTGATGACAGGTTTGCACACCGAGGGTAAAGTGCTCCTCTTCCTCTGAACGTGGCCAGATCAATAACCATATATTTAAAACCAGATGTAATGATTTTAGGCAAATAAGCAGGGTTAGGTGTCAATGCACTGTAACCCTCTGCTTGTCCTCCGAGAACACCATGCATAACTGGTGCATGGAGAGGGCCACCAAGTCACCTACCCGTTTCGATGAGGCAAGGGCTAAAAGTAGCTGCGTTTTAAACCAGAGGAATTTTAATTATATTGTGTCTAAATGCTCGAAAGGAAGGTTAGTTAACGCATCCAGAACTGTGAACAAATCCCATCTGGGGAATAGACATTGTGTAGGCGGGCGCAGACGACGGATGCCCTTCATAAACCGAGAGGCCAAAGTGTGGCTTTCCGCAGGCTTACCATCTATATCAGCGTGGCATGGCGATATAGCAGCCAAATAGACCTTCAATGTAGAAGGAGAAAGGCCTTTATCAAACAGACTCTGAAGGAAGCTCAGTATGATACCGATACTGCAGTGTAGTGGTTCTTCACAATGCTCCTCGCACCAGCGCGCAAACACTTGCCACCTGTATGCGTAAAGAGACCATGTTGAAGGAGCCCTAGCACTCTGTATAGTCTCAATAACCGCCAGAGGTAACCCGTCACTAAGAAGACGTTCCCGTTCAGGTACCAAGCGACCAGCCCATTTGTGTGGGCAGGGGTGGAATATATCTCCTCCTGCCTGAGACAAAAGGTCAGTGCGTAACGGGAGTGTTCAAGGTGCTCTGGACACCATTGAACTCAGGTCTGCAATCCATGTCTGTGAGGGCCAAAACGGAGCCACCAGTATCAGCTGCAGTCTGTGCTCCTGCACTCTGTCCAAGACCTGTTGTAGCAGGGGAATTGGAGGAAATGCATATAGACTAGCTCGGGGCCATTGGTGGGCCAGGGCATCGTGACCCAACGGGGGGTTGTCATTGAGAATGGAATACCAAAGAGGGCAGTGTGTTGTGCTTTGAGATGCGAACAGATCTACTTGGGCTCTTCCGAACTAGCGCCAAATCGCCACTATCACCTGTGGGTGGATACGCCACTCCGCAGACTGAGGCTCGCCCCTTGACAATAGGTCTGCACCTAGATTAAACCGGCCTGGAATGTGCGCTGCTGACTGTGAGTGCAGGTGTGTGTGTGCCCACATATGAATCCGTGATGCCACTTGGTGCATGGCCAGTGAGCGGACTCCGCCCGATTGACGTATGCAATTGAGTCTGAGTTGTCGGAACGAATCAGAACGTGATGCCCCTCTATCCTGGGGGCAAAATGTAATAGAGCCAGGTGAATCGCTTCCAGCTCCAAAACGTTTATATGACGATTTTTGTGTTCTTCGTAAACTGCCTCCATCTTCAGGGATGTGTCAGTCTTAATGACAACCCGCAAGGCTTATGGACCCAGCTGGATCCCAGCTGAGAGCATGCTCGGGTTTTGCCTGAAGTAGAGGCTATGGCGACATTGCTGTGTAATGGTTATCAGCTGATAATGGTTTCTGTTCGGATGAATGCGTTGGCTGATAAACCCTTGTTGGAGAGGTCTCATGCGTAATAGGCAGAGTGGTAAGAGTGCAACCATCAGCCCCAGTAAAACCATAACCCGGCCAGCCCTGACAGTCCGGCTCCGGTGGAGTGCATGTGCTGCAGTCAGAATGCACCTCTGTCTAGTGACTGTTAGACGTGCATGCATAAACACAGAGTTCAGTTCCAAGCCTAAGAAGCTTGTCTGTTGGCGAGGAGTGAGACAACTCTTTTTCCAGTTTATCAGGAAACCCAGATTGAGGATATGATTTATCACTATCCTGGTGTGTGTCTCGGCCAATTCTCTCGACTTCGCTACTATAAACCAGTCTTCTAGATAGCATATTGTCCATATCCCCTGTGATCGTAGGGGGGCGATAGCTGCATTCAAGCAAACGTTGAAGCAGCACGGGCTTAAGCTTAGGCCGAATGGAAGGACACAAAATTCACATTCTTTGTTCTGATATGATAACCTGAGAAATGTCCTGTGCCTTACCACAATTGGTATGTGAAAGAATGCGTCCTTCAGGTCCACCGTGGTGAAATAATCTGCCTGTCTGACTGCTTTGAATAAGCACTAGAAAATATTTCTGATAATGACCTGTATTGTTGTCTGCTTCCCTCACTGGGCAAATAGCTCCTTTTCCTAGAAGGGAGATTATTTCCTGTTCTAGAATAGAGGCTGCTTGAGCTAAAACTGTCTTGGGCATGACACAAGTGAAACCCGGTGGCCTGCGAGCGAACTGCAACACGTAACCCTTCAGAATTGTATTCAGTACCCAAGGGGGAGCTGCGCATAAATGTTTCCACACACTCAGTCAGTAGGACAGGTCTGTTCTTTCAATTAGAGAGGGCAGGGCTGTCGTTTGATTGGGAATATCTAACTGGGCAGAGTCTCCTGTGCAGTTTGACAATTTTGATTTGGACTGTTTACCGAGTCACAGGCAGAGGCTGCTGCAATTAAACTGTCTGTCTCTGTGAAACCTAACTGTCCCAGCCTTATGTTTGGCCTTGGGCTCATGGAATCTTTCTCCAAGGCCATGATGGTCGTAGGAACGAGTGGACAGGGGGCAGGAGAATGGGTGGAGACACAGGAGTTTGTACACTTAATGTGTGATGGAGGGATGTGTGGAAGTGTATGTCTTGTGTGCACATATACCGGGCAACTTTTGCTGGCATTGGGCAATGTGTATCTAGTCATCTCTTTCGTGTTGCTACCAGGCACGGAGCGGATTTCTCTGACTGTAGGATACAACACGAAGTCCCTCCCAGCAAGGCTCTCAGGCCCTCCGCGGTTTCTGCCCTCTGTACGCCTGGACAGTGGGCTGCTGCTGAGGGCAGAAAGGATTGTGGTTCCAGCCTCTCGCACCAGCTAATGGAGCAGCATGGGATACCTCAGATGTCTGAGTGGGTCTGTCCTGGGTTCGGGAAGCACTCGCAGGGCAATGACGAGGTGGCGGGCCTCCCCTGTCTTGGCGAGGCTGGTTGGGATAAAGTCGTGGGGCAGGGAAAGGAGTCCGGGGCCTGCAGGGCATGACAGCCTTGAAGGCTGCAAAGCCCTTCTGTTGCTGCTCAAACTTGTGTGTGATAGTCTCTAGGATAGGCCTGAAGAGCCCAGATACCGTGACAGGAGCATTCAGCAGCACGTTCTTCTCCCTTTCTGACATTTGGGTAAGGTTGAGCCTCAAGTGACGGTGTGTCACAAGCGAGAATCCCATGATTCTGCCCGCGTCCTTGGCAGTTCAGTTCGTCATTGGTAGAGTGAAGTCTGTTGCCTTCCTGAGCTCGACGTACATCTCTGGAGTAGCCTGCCCATCCATGTCCCGGAGGAGCTGGGCCTGGTAGGCCTGGAGGAGGTTTCACTCACAGCTCACAGTGAGTGAATATATATTTTTTTTTGTAGAACTGAAATTCCTTACTGTCATTTCTGCAGACCATGACTAACGTTCGATAACACAAACGACGTCTTGAGTGACACCTTTCGAAACCCCCACTTCGCCTTATATGGTTCCTTTTCTAAACGTCCACTCCTTTTGAAACCCCCACTTTTCCTGAGCGATGCACTGCTCTAAGAGATGACATATCAGTAGGTGGCAGCATAGAGGCCCTGAGGGATGACTGCTCCAAAAGATGATGTCGCAGCTGGACTCCTCTCGTTTGTGCAGCATTCAAGCAGAGAGGCTCGCCAGTCGCCATTCATTGGTTCATGTCATTGCTTTGCATACACTCCCTGCTGCATGTATTTACCAGGTAAAGTGGCCAACAAGTGTCCCACTGGGCACAGACGTCAACTGAACGTCTATTCCACGCTGGTTCAATGTCATTTCATTGAAATGACGTGGAAACAATGTTGATTCAACCAGTGTGTGCCCAGGAGGGTTGTTTTTGCTATTTTACATTGTTGTATGCATTTGTATTAGCCAGTGATCTTTTGGAATGTAGAATATGTGACACATAAAACAATTTATGAATGTATTTTTTTCTAATTCAGAACTATTTTATTCAGACTATGTAAGAGGAAAATATTACTATTGATTAGTTTTGAATAATGCCACTTATGTTAATGAAATACACTATATTTACAAAAGTATGTGGACACGCCTTCAAATTAGTGGATTCGGCTACATGCAATCTCCACAGACAAACATTGGCAGTAGAATGGCCTTACTGAAGAGCTCAGTGACTTTCAACGTGGCACCGTCTTGGATGCCACCTTTCCAACAAGTCAGTTTGTCAAATTTCTGCCCTGCTAGAGGTGCCCCGCTCAACTATAAGTGCTGTTATTGTGAAGTGGAAACGTCTAGGAGCAACAACGGCTCAGCCGCGAAGTGGTATGCCACACAAGCTCACAGAATGGGACAGCCGAGTGCTGAAGCACGCAATGCATAAAAATCGTCAGTCCACGGTTGCAACACTCACTACCGAGTTCCAAACTGCCTCTGGAAGCAACGTCAGCACAATAAATGTTTGTCGGGCGCGTCATGAAATGGGTTTCCATGGCCGAGCAGCCGCACACAAGCCTAAGATCACCATGCACATTGCCAAGCATCGGTTGGAGTGGTGTAAAACTCGCCGCCATTGGACTCTGGAGCAATCGAAACGCGCCCTCTGGAGGGATGAATCACGCTTCACCTTCTGGCGGTCCGACGGACAAATCTGGTTTGGCGGATGCCAGAAGAACGCTACCTGCCCGAATGCATAGTGCCAACTGTAAAGTTTGGTGGAGGAGGAATAATGGTCTGGGGCTGTTTTTCATAGTTCAGGATAGGCTCCTTAGTACTAGTGAAGGGAAATCTTAACGCTACAGCATACAATGATATTCTAGATGATTCTGTGTTTCCAACTTTGTGGCAACAGTTTGGGGAAGGCCCTTTCCTGTTTCAGCATGACAATGCCCCCGTGCAGAAAGCGACGTCCATACAGAAATGGTTTGTCGGTGTGGAAGAACTTGACTGGCCTGCACAGAGCCCTGACCTCAACCACATCGAACACCTTTGGGATGAATTGGAACAGCGACTGCGAGCCAGGACTAATCGCCCAACGTCAGTGCCCGACCTCACTAATGCTCTTGTGGCTGAATAGAAGCAAGTCCCCGCAGCAATGTTCCAACATCTAGTGGAAAGCCTTCAGAAGGGTTAGGGCTGTTATAGCTGCAAAGGGGGGGACCAACTCCATATTAATGCCCATGATTTTGGAATGAAATGTTGGACGAGCAGGTGTCCACATACTTCTGGTCATGTAGTGTACTTTTACTGTTGTCTAACAAATCTATTATATGAGTCTGCCTTGATGCTTGCTGAGGAGAGGTGTGTGCAGCATAGAGAGGCTCGCTATTTCATGTAATTGCTTTGCACTGCATTTATTCGCTGCAGTTATTTAATCTCATCCAGAAATAAAATGCCCTAACCGGCAGCAGTGTGTCCTGTGTCCAGTAAATCTACATGCACAACGCAGAACCGAAGCCAGAGAGCAGTAGCCAGCGCATTCACACATTCAGTGCATTCGGAAAGTATTCAGACCCCTTGACTTTTTCCACATTTTGATACCTTACAGACTTATTCTAAAATGGATTAAATTGTTTTTTCCCCTGATCAATCTATACACAATACTCTATAATTACAAAGCAAAAACAGGTTTTTAGAAATGTTTGCAAATGTATTTTTTAAAAAAACCCAGGAAATATCACATTTACATAAGTATTCAGACCCTTTACTCAGTACTTTGTTGAAGCACCTTTGGCAGCGATTGCAGCCTCGAGTCTTCTTGGGTATGATGCTACAAGCTTGGCACACCTGTATTTGGGGAGTTTCTCCCAATCTTCTCTGTATATCCTCTCAAGCTCTGTCAGGTTGGATGGAGAGCGTCGCTGCACATCTATTTTCAGGTCTCTCCAGAGATGTTAGATTGGGTTCATGTCCGGGCACTGGCTGGGCCACCCAAGTACATTCAGAGACTTGTCCCGAAGCCACTCATGCGTTGTCTTGGCTGTGTGCTTAGGGTCGTTGTCCTGTTGGAAGGTGAACCTTCACCCCAGTTTGAGGACCTGAGTGCTCTGGAGCAGGTTTTCATCAATGATCTCTCTGTACTTTGCTACGTTCATCTTTCCCACGATCCTGACTAGTCTCCCAGTACTTGCCGCTGAAAAACCTCCCCACAGCATGATGCTGCCACCACCATGCTTCACCGTAGGGATGGTGCCAGGTTCCTCCAGATGTGACGCTTGGCATTCAGGCCAAAGAGTTCAATCTTGGTTTCATCAGAATAGAGAATCTTGTTTTTTATGGTCTGAGTCCTTTAGGTCCATTTTGGCAAACTCCAAACGTGTTACAGGAGGGGGTTGCAGTTCCGGAGCGACCCACTAGGTGTCATCCTCCGACAACCTTAGGCACCTCCTCACTCACAGTCTGGACTAATCAGTATCCTATTGGTGTCACCTGTGTCTACCTGTTCACCTGTGTATTTATGCCCTCACTTCACTGTGTTCCTTGCTCAGTTTTCTCTGTCAGTTTCTCTATGTCCAGCAGTACTACTCAGTGTCTGATTGGAGACTTATGTACAGGTAATTGAGAAGTGTTCTCCCTGTTTCGTTGTTTGTTTCAGTCGTAGGTAGTATTTCGTATTTTGGTTGTCAGACGCTATTCGCTCCGCCTTTCTTTTATCATGATAAGTCCGTTATTTTGTATTCTGGTTTCGGGACCACCAGTAAAGATCCTTGTTTCTCTACCTACTGCCTACTGTATATCATGCACCGCACCTGGGTCACACCTCACACCAACCCTTTCAGAAAACTGAGCCAATATGGACCCAGCAGAGGCAGCATAGTATCGGAGCTCCTTGGCAACACAGGGAGCTGTGCTGAACCAACACGACCGCAGCCTGCAGCAGATCATCGAGAATCTCTGCCAGCTGACGATCGGCATGCAGAGCCAGGTGGACACCCGACCAGTCCTGGTAGCCGGCGGAGTGGAAGCCGCGGCAGCGGCGTCTCCAGTCTCACCTGCGACATCGCGGGAACCCCGACTACCACCTCCGGAGAGATATGACGGACGTCCAGAGGGCTTTAGGGAATTCCTCACCCAGTGTTCTCTGGTATTCAGCCTACAACGCTCCTCCTTCCCGACGCAGCAGGGCCGGGTGGCCTACATCACCACTCTGTTGACGGGTCGGGCCCTTTCCTGGGCTACCGCGGAGTGGGAGAGCCAAACTCTGGCATGCTCCGACTCCTACCAATTCACCCAGGTGCTACGCAAGGTGTTGGACACCTCTCGGGTGGTCGGGGCACAAGGACAGGAGGCGGCTCACGGCCTTTCGGCAGGGTGACCGTTCGGTGGCGGACTACTCTGTGGAGTTCCGGACCCGGGCTCGAGAGGAAGGATGGGAGGAGGCTACCCTGGTCATCCTTAACTTGCAGGGGCTATTGGAGGGGATGAAGAACTCTCCTTCAGGGAGCTGCCTGAGCGACTGGACAGCCTCGTCGAACTCTCGGTGCGGGTAGACAATCGGCATCGTGAGAGGGTGCATGAGAGAGGGATGACGCAAGGCGCGCCTCCGCATCCCCCTATCAACCCGGAGGCTATGCCGGATATGCCTCAGGAGGAGGCTATGCAGCTGGGGGCGGCGCGCTTGTCCAGGATGGAGAGGCAGAGGCATCTGCGCCAGGGACGTTGCCTGTACTGCGGCCAGGAAGGTCACCACTGTGACTCATGCCCGGAGAAGCCGGGAAACAAGAGGGCTCGCTAGTATCAGGAGGAGTGCTAGCGAGCCGGAACTGAAACCCCAACTCCAGAGACTTCCGGACTTCTCTCCCCGTCAGGGTTCAGTGGGCCCGCGCTGCTCGTCGGGCGCATGCACTGGTGGATTCTGGGGCAGCGGGAAACCTGATGGACGCGGGGCTGGCCCAAGGGTGGAGCGTTCCGTTACTCTCCCTCTCCGAGCCATTTCCCGTCATGGGCCTGGATGGCTGGCCGTTGGGGTCAGGCTTCATCACCCGGTGCACTGTCCCCGTGTGTGTCCGGGTGGGTGGGGGGGGGGGGGGGCTATGGGAGGATATCCAGTTTTTCATTGTGGACTCTCCGGAGTGTCCCCTCATCCTCGGGCACCCCTGGCTGGTCGCCCACAAACGCCAGATAGACTGGTCCACGGGGCGGCTAATCCTGGAGGGAGGCTCCACCCCCGTCCTGTTCCGGTCTCCACCGACCACTCATCAGCCCAAACCACCGTCCCAGACCACCTACCAGTCCTCATCTCTTTCCCAGGTCCCGCACTCCGAACCGTATACCACCCTAGTGGCGGTTGCCACCGGGAGGACGGTGGATACAGACTCCGTCACCAGCCCAGACCTGGCAGGAGTTCCCCGGTAGTATTGGGATCTGGGGGAGGTGTTTAGTAAGAGGTGTGCTAAGGTCCTACCTCCTCACTGGCCATACGACTGCGCTATCAATCTCCTGCCGGGCACCATGCCCACACGAGGGCGATTGTTTTCCTTGTCCTGGCCGGAGACGCTGACCATGAGGGAGTATATCGACGAGGCACTCATCGAGGGTCACATCCGTCCCTCTACCTCACCCGCGGGCTCTGGCTTCTTCTTCGTGGGGAAAAAGAATGGTGGGCAGCGGCCGTGCATTGATTACCGGGCGCTCAACAACATCACGGTTAAGAACCGCTACCCACTCCCCCTGATGACGACGGCATTCGAGTCGTTGCAGGGAGCCCGGGTCTTCACCAAGCTGGACTTACGCAATGCCTACAACCTGGTGAGGATTCGAGAGGGGGACGAGTGTTTTTAACACACCCAGTGGGCATTACGAGTACCAAGTCATGTCGTTCGGTCTAGCCAACGCGCATGCGGTGTTCCAGGCGTTGGTCAATGACGTGCTCCTGGACCTCCTCGACTACAGCGTCTTCGTGTATTTGGATGACATCCTAATATTCGCAAAGGACATGAGTGAACACCAGCAGCACGTTCGGCAGGTCCTCCAACGCCTTCTCCGTCACCAGCTCTACGTCAAGGCGGAGACGTGTGTGTTCAACACAGAGACAGTCTCCTTCCTGGGGTTCATCATCACCCAGGGGGACTTACGGATGGACCCAGCCAAGGTCAGTGCGGTACTGGATTGGCCCCAGCCCTCATCCCTCAAGCAACTACAGCGGTTTTTAGGGTTCGCTAATTTTTACAGCCGATTTATTCGCAATTTTAGCTCGCTAGTCGCTCCCCTGACAGCCCTCACCCAGACGAGCGTCCGCTCCTTTGCTTGGACCCCGGAAGCGGGGAACGCATTTGATGCGTTTAAGCGGCACTTTACATCGGCCCCGGTCCTAGGGCATCCTGATCCGTCCCTGCCGTTCATTGTGTAGGTGGATGCTTCAGACGTTGCGGTGGGAGCAATCCTGTCCCAGCGGTTCCTCATGGACGGTAAGACTCACCCCTGCACGTTTTTCTCCCATCGGCTGTCCCCGGCAGAACGGAATTACGACGTGGGGAACCGTGAGTTGCTAGCGGTCAAGCTCGCCCTGGGGGAGTGGTGGCATTGGCTAGAGGGGGCCGCCCATCCATTTGTCATATGGACGGACCATAAGAACTTAGCCTACATTCAGGGGGCCAAGAGGCTCAACTCGCGCAGGGCCAGGTGGGCGTTGTTCTTCACCAGGTTCCGGTTCACCATCTCATACCATCCGGGGTCAAAGAACACCAAGCCTGACGCGCTCTCCCGGTAGTTCGACCCCATGGACCTGGTGGAGAGGGACGACCCCATTGTCCCCAACCCCCTGATTGCTCCACCAGTTTCCGGCTTTTGTATTCTGGCTTCGGGACCACCAGTAAAGATCCTTGTTTCACCATCTCTGCCTACTGCCTATTGTACCTCACACCTCACACCAACCCTTACACCAGCAGGCTGTCATGTGCCTTATACTGAGGAGTGGCTTCCATCTGGCCGCTCTACCATAAAGGCATGATTGGTGGAGTGCTGCAGAGATGGTTGTTCTTCTGAAAGGTTCTCCCACAGAGGAACTTTGGAGCTCTGTCAGAGTGACCATCGGGTTCTTGGTCACCTCTCTGACCAAGGCCCTTCTCCCCCGATTGCTCAGTTTGGCTGGAGGCCACTTTGTTCTTGGGGACCTTCAATAATGCAGACATTTTTTGGTACCCTACCCCAGATCTGTGCCTCGACACAATCCTGTCTCGGAGCTCTACGGACAATTCCTTTGACCTCATTGCTTGGTTTTTGCTCTGACATGTGCTGCCTACTATGGGACCTTATATAGACAGGTGTGTGCCTTTCCAAATCATGTCCAATCAATTGAATGTACCACAGGTGGACTCCAATCATGTTGTAGAAACATCTTAAGGATGATCATTGGAAACAGGATGCACCTGAGCTCAATTTCGATTCTCATAGCAAAGGGTCTGAATTCTTATGTAAATAAGGTATTTCAGTTTTTTATTTTTAAAACATGTGCAAACATTTCTTAAAATCTGTTTTCAATTTGTCATTATGGGGTATTGTGTGTAGATGCTAGCTGGCTGTGGCGTCTTATGACGAGGTGCCCGGACGTTTTTCACGGAATAATACTGCACCTAGTTAGCTAGCTGAATAAACTAAGTTAGTCTATTCCTAGAAAACATTGAACCGCTGTAGTTTACAACAATTATAGTTTCTGAGGTGGAAGTTGGGAGAGTTATATTTGGGAGTTGTGGTGAGGGAGGCCTCGCTCTCTCCTTTCCCAGATGTTTAGTTCATTTCATTCCGATCTACTCTGCATTATTGTAGCCATCTGCTGCAGCCTGTCAACTATGCCTCTGCCTATCCCTGTTCTCTCCTCTCCGCACAGGCTACACAAACGCCTCACACCGCGTGGCTGCTGCCTCTCTAACCTGGTGGTCCCTGCACGCACGACCCACGTGGAGTTCCAGGTCTCAGGCAGCCTCTGGAACTGCCGTTCTGCTGCCAATAAGGCAGAGTTAATCTCAGCCTATGCTACCCTCCAGTCCCTCGACATCTTGGCGCTGACAGAAACATGGATTACCACTGAAAACACTGCTACTCCTGCTGCTCTCTCCTCGTCTGACCATGTGTTCTCGCATACCCCGAGAGCATCTGGTCAGCGGGGTGGTGGCACAGGAATCCTCATCTCTCCCAAGTGGACATTCTCAATTTTTCCCCTGACCCATCTGTCTATCTCCTCATTTGAATTCCATGCTGTCACAGTCACTAGCCCATTTAAGCTTAATATCCTTGTCATCTATCGCCCTCCAGGTTCCCTTGGAGAGTTCATCAATGAGCTTGACGCCTTGATAAGTTCCTTTCCTGAGGATGGCTCACCCCTCACAGTTCTGGGGGATTTCAACCTCCCTAAGTCTACATTTGACTAATTTCTCTCTGCCTCCTTCTTTCCACTCCTCTCCTCTTTTGACCTCACCCTCTCACCGTCCCCCCCTACTCACAAGGCAGGTAATACGCTTGACCTCATCTTTACTAGATGCTGTTGTTCTACTAATCTCACTGCAACTCCCCTCCAAGTCTCCGACCACTACTTTGTATCCTTTTCTCTCTCCCTCTCCTCCAACACTACTCACTCTGCCCCTACACAGATGGTAATGCGCCGTCGCAACCTTCGCTCTCTCTCTCCCGCTACTCTCTCCTCTTCCATCCTATCATCTCTTCCCTCTGCTCAATCCTTCTCCCTCCAATCTCCTGATTCTGCCTCCTCAACCCTCCTCTCCTCCCTTTCTGCATCCTTTGACTCTCTATGTCCCCTATCCTCCCGGCCGGCTCGGTCCTCCCCTCCAGCTCCGTGGCTTGATGACTCATTGCGAGCTCACAGAACAGAGCTCCGGGCAGCTGAGCGGAAATGGAAGAAAACTAGACTCCCTGCCGACCTGGCATCTTTTCACTCCCTCCTCTCTACATTTTCTTCATCTGTTTCTGCTGCTAAGGCCACTTTCTACCACTCTAAATTCCAAGCATCTGCCTCTAACCCTAGGAAGCTCTTTGCCACATTCTCCTCCCTGCTGAATCCTCCCCCCCCCCCCCCTCCTCCCTCTCTGTGGATGACTTCGTCAACCATTTTGAAAAGAAGGTTGACGACATCCAATCCTCGTTTGTTAAGTCAAATGACACTGCTGGTCCTGCTCACACTGCCCTACCCTATGCTTTGACTTCTTTCTCCCCTCTCTCTCCAGATAAAATCTTGCGACTTGTGACGGCAGGCCGCCCAACAACCTGCCCGCTTGACCCTATCCCCTCCTCTCTTCTCCAGACCATCTCCGGTGACCTTCTCCCTTACCTCACCTCGCTGATCAACTCATCCTTGACCGCTGGCTATGTCCCTTCCGTCTTCAAGAGAGCGAGAGTTGCACCCCTTCTCAAAAAACCAACACTCGATCCCTCTGATGTCAACAACTACAGACCAGTATCCCTTCTTTCTTTTCTCTCCAAAACTATTGAGCGTGCCGTCTTTAGCCAACTCTCTTGCTATCTCTCTCAGAATTACCTTCTTGATCCAAACCAGTCAGGTTTCAAGACTGGTCATTCAACTGAGACTGCTCTTCTCTGTGTCACGGAGGCTCTCCGCACTGCTAAAGCTAACTCTCTCTCCTCTGCTCTTGTCCTTCTAGACCTGTCTGCTGCCTTTGATACTGTGAACCATCAGATCCTCCTCTCCACCCTCTCCGAGCTGGGCATCTCCGGCGCGGCTCACTCTTGGATTGCGTCCTACCTGACCGGTCGCTCCTACCAAGTGGCGTGGCGAGAAGCTGTCTCCGCACCACGTGCTCTCACCACTGGTGTCCCCCAGGGCTCAGTTCTAGGCCCTCTCCTATTCTCGCTATACACCAAGTCACTTGGCTCTGTCATATCCTCACATGGCCTCGCCTATCATTGCTACGCTGACGACACACAACTAATCTTCTCCTTTCCCCCTTCTGATAACCAGGTGGCGAATCGCATCTCTGCATGTCTGGCAGACATATCAGTATGGATGACGGATCACCACCTCAAGCTGAACCTTGGCAAGACGGAGCTGCTCTTCCTCCCGGGGAAGGACTGCCTGTTCCATGATCTCGCCATCACGGTTGACAACTCCGTTGTGTCCTCCTCCCAGAGTGCGAAGAGCCTTGGCGTGACCCTGGACAACACCCTGTCGTTCTCCGCTAACATCAAGGCGGTGACCCGATCCTGTAGGTTCATGCTCTACAACATTCGGAGAGTACGACCCTGCCTTACACAGGAAGCGGCACAGGTCCTAATCCAGGCACTTGTCATCTCCCATCTGGATTACTGCAACTCGCTGTTGGCTGGGCTCCCTGCCTGTGCCATTAAACCCCTACAACTCATCCAGAATGCTGCAGCCCGTCTGGTGTTCAACCTTCCCAAGTTCTCTCACGTCACCCCGCTCCTCCGCACACTCCACTGGCTTCCAGTTGAAGCTCACATCTGCTACAAGACCATGGTGCTTGCCTACGGAACTGTGAGGGGAACGGCACCTCCGTACCTTCAGGCTCTGATCAGTCCCTACACCCAAACGAGGGCACTGCGTTCATCCACCTCTGGCCTGCTGGCTCCCCTACCTCTGCGGAAGCATAGTTCCCGCTCAGCCCAGTCAAAACTGTTCGCTGCTCTGGCACCCCAATGGTGGAACAAGCTCCCTCACGACGCCAGGACAGCGGAGTCACTCACCACCTTCCGGAGACATTTGAAACCCCACCTCTTTAAGGAATACCTGGGATAGGATAAAGTAATCCTTCTACCCCCCCCCAAAAAAAAAAAAAAAGTAAAGTGGTTATCCCACTGGCTATAGGGTGAATGCACCTATTTGTAAGTCGCTCTGGATAAGAGCGTCTGCTAAATGACGTAAATGTAAATGTAAATGTAGATTGATGAGTATTTTTTAAAATCCATTTTAGAATAAGGCTGTAACGTAACAAAATGTGGAAAAAGTCAAGTGGTTTGAATACTTTCTGAATGCACTGTGGGACCAAACCGGCTACACTAACAATAAATTAAGTTCCATTAATGAACATAGTAGCTTAATTACTTGTGATTGTGTTAATCTGTCTGGGGAGAAATTGCATGAAATTAAATCTGATATACATAAAAGTAAAGTTGTAAAGAAAGTAACAGTTAAGTACATGGTAACAGGAACAGATGTTTGCTTTAGAACAGTGGCAAGGCCCCGTGGGTACACTGGAACTACAGTATAAAGAAATTACCAGTACGATGCGTACTGTAAGTATGATGTCATTTCTCAAACATTTCTGTTAAATAAACAGTCCTTCTACAAAAATTCCAAGTACATTCTTAATAAGTATAGACGGTGCTGATGAGAAGAGGGGAAATGGCCTGAAATACTTACTACATAACTTTTGCTTATTAGCCTCTATTATTGATAGTTCTTCAGTAACAAATAATTGTTCCTTCATAACAACCAGGGAAATTCATATATCTTTATGTCAGAAATTAGTAGCTACATACTAACTATTAACAGGTTATTACCGGGTTCTTACCTGGTCGTTGCCGTCTTATTTCCTTGTTGTTTCCTATTACTTTCTGGATGTTACCCTGTTGTTTTAGCACGGTAAACTAGGTGTTACTGGTAGGGTTATAGTCATTTATGTGTGTGTGCGCGCGTGGGTGTCTGCACATGCACTCACGCACACACACACAAACACACACACACACACACACACACACACACACACACACACACACACAAACACACACAAACACACACACAGGGTTAATGGCACGGTCTGGTTGGGGGTCATTCTGTCGTGTCCAAGGTTAATGCTGTGTACTGAGAGGAGTTCTGGAGACTGGAGAAACTAATCAGGGCCAGTTGCCAGGCCACTGCCTTCATAGAGGTACCACACCACTGGTCCCTCGTGTCTGCAGGGAGGGCTCATATTACTGCAGAGCAATGAGCTATAACCAGACAGGATGACTTCCTGCACCCCCACCACCCCTCCACCCTGCCTCCAGCCCCTCTACTGTCTCTCAACTAATCCCCTCTCTATCCCTCAACTAACCTGGCAACCACTGGGAGAGTGCAGGCCTTTTAGTATGTTTCATGAGCAGGAGAGATAATATAATGATACAATGTTAGAGAGTAACACACTGGTAGGAAGCCTATGTAGTACTGTAAACCTATTTGTAAAGCATGTAGGGACTATATACTTTTTGGAATATCTCCTGTATTGCATCCAATGATTCTAGATATTAAATGTATTGGCCTGTAAAATAATAGTAACCTTGTAAGGGCAGGATATCTATCAGCAGAAGTTGAGGCAGGTTGAAGTGCTCAAAGTGTAGATGTATTTATGTGATCCAACGTTGAAAATAATACAAAATATACAGCAGATCGTCATCTTAGATTTACAATATATCACACTGGCAACAGCAAAAAGAAATAGCCTCTGAATCAGGCTTAACCTGTCCTAAACTGAAAGGACACAGAAATGGGTAATACTGCATAGCCTCCCCTTAAGAAAACAAATCAGATCTGCCTTACAGGTACAAACAGGTAGGCCTAAAACCGACACATGCTCAACTATGGAGTAAAACATAAGGACTTGGCTTAGATTGTTGACAACATGTAAACTATATTTTGTCTCCTAATGTTTATTGAAAACATACACAACCGTTCAAAAGTTTGGGGTCACTTAGAAAAGTGCTTGTTTTCAAAAGAAAATAAAAGTAAATTAAAATAACATCAAATTGATCAGAAATACAGTGTAGACATTGTTAATATTGTAAATGGCTATCGTAGCTGGAAACGGCTGAATTTTTATGGAATATCTACATAGGCGTACAGAGGCCCATTATCAGCAACCATCAGTTCTGTGTTCCAATGGCACGTTGTGTTTGCTAATCCAAGTTTATCATTTTAGAAGGCTAATTGATCATTAGAAAACCCTTTTGCAATCATGTTAGCACAGCTGAAAACTGTTGTGCTGATTAAAGAAGCAATAAAACTGGCCTTCTTGAGACTAGTTGAATATCTGGAGCATCAGCAATTGTGGGTTTGATTACAGAATCAAAATGGCCAGAAACAAATCACTTTATTCTGAAACTCGTCAGTCTACTCTTGTTCTAAGGAAAGCTATTCCATGCGAGAAATTGCCTAGAAACTGAAGATCTCGTACAACGCTGTGTACTACTCCCTTCACAGAACAGTGCAAACTGGCTCTAACCAGAATAGAAAGAGGAGTGGGAGGCCCCGGTGCACAACTGAGCAAGAGGACAAATACATTAGAGTGTCTAGTTTGAGAAACAGACACCTCACAGGTCCTCAACTGGCAGCTTCATTAAATAGTACCCGCAAAACACCAGTCTCAACGTCAACAGTGAAGAGGCGACTCCAGGATGCTGACCTTCTAGGCAGAGTTGCAAAGAAAAATCCATATCTCAGACTGCCCATCTTAATCTTTTCTTTTTATTGGCCAGTCTGAGATATGGCTTATTTCTTGACGTTATCAGACTACCCATCTATATGCCCCACCCAGGACCATACCATTGCCAAATTGGCATCAACCAATAAACTGGTGTTAAAGGCAATTTCCTATCCTTCATTACATTTGTAAATTAGTGTAGCCCTTTTCTGCAGTCAAATGACCCAGTGGCCTCATGGGTGGAATGTTATTCATATTTTTCATAATTTCACAATTAATAAACAATTTAAAAAAAATAAACGCAAAAAATCCGGACTTTCTATGTCAAACACTTTTGTTATAATTCAGTCTTCTGTGATGTATATAAAGTGTAATATTGGGATGCAAACTCAAAATGTTATACATTTCAACTCTATATCTGACATGGTACAGGTGTCTTCGTTTTTTAAGCACATAACCATGCGTGTAAGCTGTATACTTTTGTTTCAAAGTAGATTTGTTTAAGACTACCAAGAAACACTCTGTGTGACCCTGATTTAGCCCACTGCAGTAAAAGGTTAAATCATAATATTTAATCAGAGTTCACACACTGAGGACTTTTCATTTACATTTTAGTCATTTAGCAGACGCTCTTATCCAGAGCGACTTACAGTTAGTGAATACATTTTTTTATACTGGCCCCCCATGGGAATTGAACCCACAACCCTGGCGTTGCAAACGCCATGCTCTATCAACTGAGCTACATCCCTGCCGGCCATTCCCTCCCCTAAGTCTTTGGTCCAGCCTTTGGTCGAGGAGATGAGATTAGATGAGATGAGAGGAAGATCTAGTCTGGTATTGAAATCCAAACAATTAGCTAGTTGATTGGAGAAGTAGGCTAATATCTTGTCTAGTTTAACATTTTCGGTTTAGATAACTACATTTTTGTATTCAGTACTTGATTAGCTTCCAAAAAAAAAGTTTATAATAATAATAATGCACATAAAACACTTAAAATAAATAATTATAGATACATTCACAGGAGTAAACTACCAAGGCTGCCACTAGGTGCCATGGCAACCATGGAATCCCATGAATCAATGTTGTTTCCACATAATTTGAACAACAAAAAAATTAAAGTGATAACATTGAATCAATGTGGAATCAACGTGGAAAACTGATTGGATTTTACGTCAAATTCACGTTAATTGACAACTATCAAACGTAAGTTAAAACTAGACATTGAACTGATGACTGTGTCCAGTGGGTATGCTCACAATGCTACTCTGAGGTTTTTCCTGTTTGGAGCTGATAAAACAAAGGGCGTGGTTAGCTCTCACTCTGTCTTTGGTTTGGGACTTTCAGATGCCATGTGGTGGTGAGAGTCACTCGTTTGGTGTGTTTCTGTATATGGAGACAGGATGGACTGACCGGATGGACTGATGTTGACTGATGGACTCAAGTGCCTTGGACCCAGACATAGCGAGTGTAAGCTTGTCAGTAGAGTTAGTAGTCTGGCTAACTGTTTCCATAACACTACAGAAATAGTCACATTGTCATGTTGTTCAATGCTGTAACCAGTCGTTTTGGTAGGCCTATTCAATTTTCACTTACAACAAGAGCAGCAGTGGGGCAGACTACTCATTGCTGCTTCCACCCCCTATCTTGTCCCGGCCCCTACTCCTACCATACTGTAGCTCTGCAGTGGCGTCTTTTCTTTGTCTGTCTGATTCAATTTGTTCAGTTCCTAGCCAACACAAAGGCCAACATATTTGACCGTTTCTCATGGCCATGTTCAATATCCTCACCTGCTACAGTGCATTCATTGATTGCCGATGCATTTCTCACTAATGCAGTTGTTGTAAACTATGTCCATTAAAAATGGAACTTAATTGGGTAATTGTTTGTACGTTTTTTTTTTACTCAATCCCTCTTCCGCTCTCTTTCTCTCTGTTGTTGTTTCATTGCTCTTTCTGAACACACAAGGTATTCGAAGGATGAGTCATTGCTAAGTAGTCATGTCTATGTTTACCTCACATAATAATCTCTCAACAAAAGCTGTATTTTAGTATTTATTTGGTAGTACTTGCAGCTGAATAACTGTCAACTTTGATTGTCAAAGAACTAAGGAACCTATACGGAAAATTGTGCTGTTGGAAATCTTGTTGTTGCAGTATATTTGATGCTGTTCCTTAAATGATACCTCTTATTTGTTGAAGCAGACAACTAAAACTTTGGATACGAGACAGTTTTTCCACCTATGGCAAAACATAAATGTAAAGGCCTACACCTCTCCAGGAACACAAAATACCCATAGTGATGGATATAATATAAAAACGATAGTGGGGTGTTTTTGATCTGAAGGTGGCGCAAACACTCTACCACACATCTACCATTGGCTTTAGACTGACAGTTATCCTAAGGCTACTATATATCTGGAAGTGGCATATCTCTCTCTCCCTCCCCCCCACTGTTGAAAGTCAACACTAAGAGTACTGTACAAACCTCAAAGTACAAACACGTCTAGAATGCCTTCATTACACAGACCAGTGCTAGATTCTGGTTAGGCTATATAAGGTCAGTAGACTAATACCCGTTTCCCACTATCGTGCCGACCCAAACAGTACTGTGCTGGCACTGAAATTCACTTTCACATTGTCCTTTCCAGCACGGTTTCAGCAACTATGGTGGATGTGTAACCAGACCAGCCCAGTACAGCTCAGCTTGGCTTGGCTCAGATCAGTAGTGTAAAAATGGTTACAGCAGATTGCATAGTTTCAACATCAAATGCCTCCTTCCCAAATAGCTTTAAAGGAGAGACATTTGTCCTCCTTAAGTCGTATCTTTTTAACACAGCAGGCGTAGTTTGGCAAGGTTGGTTGAACCTGAGACAGTTGATCAAGTATTCGCCAAGCCTCATTGCGATGTGAGAAACATTGGATCTGGTATTGGACATCCGGGCTGATAAAACGGTCTTTGTAGTTCTCCGGTACTGGCCGTCTCTTCTAATTTCAATGATGTCCAGAGCCAATCGTCTGTCACAAAAATGTATTTTCATATGATTTCTTAAAAAGACCCAAAGAGAAGAAAAGAGAGCCCTTTAACTCGAGTCATCCATCTTATGCCGCATGTTTCACGGTGATTCACAGTTTCCAATTTAGCCAGGGTTTGAATGTAAAATAAATCAGCAATGACGGCTCCACCCTTTGTGCCACCGGATGACTCAAACACTCTCTGACAGAGCCTTCAAATGAACATATCGCTTACATTCAACTTGTTCATTTCATGCTCTCGACACCCTAGTGCTTGCCCTACATAAATCACAAAACATAGCACTCGCTCGCATTGTGTGAGTTTGGATACGGACAGAGGTATTCTAATGGGTTGACACTGCACACAGAAGGGAAAAGCTAACTGTACTACAGAGCCTTGACAATCTTCAAGCATTGAGTTAACTTTGGATTGGTGTTGCTTTGGTAAGTGAACTTAAAGGAATAGTTCACCCAAATTACTAAATGACACATTGATTTCCTTACCCTGTAAGCAGTCTATAGACAAGGTATGACATCAATCCAGAATTCTGAATCACTTTAGAAGCCTTCACATTACAGTATGTATGATAATAGTTTCTTTGAAAGAACAGACAAACAACTTTGCTCATTCTAACACAGAACTTAAAGGGATTTGTATCAGCCAGCAATAGATCATTACTAAAAATACCTTTTGTTCAGGTGTGGCAGATTCAAATGCTATTCCAGCCACAGCAGGTGCAGCCTCAGTGTGTAGCCTCACTCATGAGCAACAACACTAGCACCCTGATTAATAGCGCCTGTCGGCCTGATGCAGAGGTAATTTAATCTTTCCTGTTATTCTACATAACACACACACACACACACACACACACACACACACACACACACACACACACACACACACACACACACACACACACACACACACACACACACACACACACACACACACACACACACACACACACACACGTATACCTCCCTGTGTGATCCCAGCTCAGGTAGTCAGGAGGCAACACTCCAAGGTATTCATTACTATTGATGTCAGAATCCAGAACTAGTAGTGATCACTGCACCTCCTCCAGTCTGTTCTGTTTAAAGCTGAGTTTTTTTTCTGCCCAGCTGTTGTTCTCTCTCTCCACACTGGGAGAAACTGTGATGATTAATTCACTCTCTCCTGGGATCCTGAGGAGAGAACGAAGAGTTTCCCCACAATGGATGTGTGCAGTAGGTCTTGTACTATACCCTTGTACTATACTCGTGTACTATACTTGTGTGCAGAAACATGGATCAAAATACAGTACAGCGAGTACACTGTTGGGTGCACTACTGTAATTCAAACTCAAACATGTATGCCAAACATGCATCTTACCATTATTTACAGAATATGATATGAAAGTTAATTATGGATAGCATCACTGTTATGACAATGCATGCAAAACAATAGTTTATTACAGTCAGAATATCTTGTGACAAGACAGTATAGGAAAATATTGTTCTTGTTGGAGGCAACCACATTTATTCTTCACCCAATGTATTTTGGCGTATTATACCCACAGGGTCATGGTGGGATATTGACACCTCATAGGCACCACTCTGTATGGTGTGGGCATCGGTTTGCTGTCAGGGTTGCCACCATGGGGTGACTGTTGCCATTAGCTGATAGAATTCTGATTCGCACCCAGCATGAGTGATTTCTCAGGGGCACAGCTGCCAATTGGCAGGGCCAGTCTAAGCCTGATCCTTGCTTTGTCCTGCCCTCCACTGGCAAAGCCTAGTCCGTCTCGGAAGCATCACACCTCTACCTGTCACCCTTGACTCTATCACCCCTGTCCCTCTGCCACCTGTCTGTCTGTCTCCTTCACTGACTGGGCTGATAACCAGGGTCATCTAGAGCCAGGGCCATGCCTGGACTGATTGAGTGGAAGGGGAGGCTGACTGTCACAAAAATGGCAGATATCAATAGTAGCCTACAGCCAGGTTGTTTTCATCTATATTTCTATATAAGCAACATGAGAGAGGCTTTTAACTCTACCCAGTTGCAAAATCAGGGATCACGCACTTACTCCTACCCATTGTGCCGATTTGCACATAGGGCAGCAACTAAGGAACTTGATTTCTAGTACATTTCAGGAATATTTTATTGATATGCCAACATAGAGAGTTCAGTCTGAGGTGTCCACCTTGGTTGCCTGGTGAAGACAGTGTGACATTAAGCAGGTCAAGGAAGAAGAACCAGGGGGCGGAATGATAGTAGAAATGAGTGATGAACTTAAAGCCTAGGATATGACTACACAGATAGCCGTCAATCCAGGGGAGGGGACCATAAAATAGCTATTATTTCATCCGGCTGGGTAAAATTAATGGCAGATGTTAACAGGAAAATCCAGGAAGGCCCTACTTTGAAACAGTGGCCATTTTGGGACCTTCGTATGATTAATGAACGTCTTTGGCATTGACAACTCAATTCTCTCATAGCAGTATTAAGACCGCCCAGAAAAGATTGATAACTGATCCATTCCATACAATGCTATCACCATTTTATTGTGTGTGCTTTGAGGTCATATTGTACCATTTTGATGGGCACTTAATCATTTATTGATAGTGGGAGATTCTCCATTGAGAATCCACTAAAGGAGTGCTATCTCTCTTTTGTGGTTGGTAATCTTTCCACAAAGAGCTTTAAACCTGATGTCGGGCTTTAGTTTTCCCCATTGGTGATGTGCAAATCTGTAATTCTTTCTTATCATTACAACCCTAACAAGCAGTCATTCAATCAGCATCTGCCAGGTTTTATTTGCACAGCTCCAGTTCACTTGTCAGTTGTTGGCCAGGAATACCTTAAATGGCAACATTTTGAATGATTAAACATAAAAGCTATATGGCCGGTTTGCCAGATACAGAATAAGCCTAGTCCTGGACAAAAAAATATTCACGATTTAAATGTATGGCGCTTTTATAGCCCTGTGAGACCCTAGCATAGATTCAAATGAGGAACACATTTTATTACCTTTCAGAAATACTTTAATAGGCCTCTGATTATAAAAAAAATATGTTTTTTGAATTTCAAGTTTGTAGAACAATTTTCTGGAAACGTTGCAAGAATTTACATGTAATGGAACATATTGTCTAATGGTATATACATCTGAAATTAAGTCCTATTTTGTCTGAAATAGCCCAATCGATTAATTTGATGGATCCAAATGTCAGTATTTTGCCATCAAAAACATACATTTTTGAAAGGATCATCTATTTTTTGTGTTTTTCTATATATGGAGAATATCTAATATCTACTTTTGTATTATTTGGCTGTCCTTTCTGGCTTAATTTAGAGAGATAACTTCCTATCTTACTTCTTTACCATAACATGAATGGTTGTCAATGGCAGCATTCTGACCTCATAAACCACACATAAAATGTATATATTCGTTTTTTGATGTGTAGAGGGGACATCAAAGTTACTCTTGAAGTATTTGGTTGCCCATATTTGAAGAATTCTGAAGGAAAACAATCTCTATAACTTGTCTGTCAATATATGAATGTGGCCCAATGTTTCAGTTTGGCAACCCTTTAAACCCAAAGTTGGGTTTTTGCAACACTTACAAAACCTCTAGCTCTGGCTCAGAATGTTTGTTCTACATAATCACTACATCTTAGAGAAGACAGGAAAACATATTTGAAGTCATTTACTTGCATGGATGGCCTACGACATGATTGTGTAGTGAACCAGTGTGGTCTCATACGTGTGGACAGGTTTCTAATGTTTCAGAGGCTATTGATGCCACAATAATCATACCATCACACAACACATACTAATACTAAGAGATACATCTGTGTCTAAGGTGTTTGACATGATTTTTGAGTTTAGGTTCTGTATAGGATGCAATTTAGGTTGGCTCTCACGGAGTTAATCTGTGTATGGAAAACCGGCCCTACTGTACTGAACAGGTAAAACATTGTATTAAGCTCCCAGGGTATTTTGACTTTGTTGGAGGTGTGATGGTTTCCTGGACACAGATTGAGCCTAGAATCACAATCGAAATAGATATAAATTGTTTTTTAGT
Source organism: Coregonus lavaretus (assembly GCF_964263955.1). Lineage (NCBI taxonomy): Eukaryota > Metazoa > Chordata > Actinopteri > Salmoniformes > Salmonidae > Coregonus > Coregonus lavaretus. The sequence goes on along the minus strand of NW_028159663.1, from coordinate 9,525 downwards.
CCAGGACTAAGATTAATCTGTGTCCGGGATACCAGCCCTTAGTGTACAATTACTGTAAGTGGCCCCTATTTGGATATATTCACATTTGGTTATAATCACTGGATTCCTGTTAAATAATGCTAGTGAAAGTCCGAACACAAAGACATGTGGAATCAAATGTAATAAAATCAAAGAGATTACACGTGGTACATTCCATCATGAAATAGTGCCCATTTTAAAGCTTGTGTAATTTGATTAAATGACAGAGGCTGTGGAATGATCCCAAACTAAAAGGAACTTTGCAATGGATGTGTCCTATCAACTTCCCATCAACTTCATCATCAACATATACAACAAATGAATACAGAATCAAGCACCACAGCCTCAACAATAAGGCCTGAACCAGCCAGATTTTCAAGGAATAAGCATTCTTAATCTCCTGTACAGGAGAAGACCATGAGGGAAATAAAAATACATTTCAATTACAATATACATGGAAAAGGGCATCTCGGCAGCCAGATTGATATGTCAGTCTAACAATGTCCAATTAAAAAGAGAGAATGCTTCCATTATTCCTTTATTAGAATACCCACGCCCGAAACGGCAGTCAATACATGCACCTCTGTGGATAAAGGTGGGGCTCTGTGAGGCGTGAAATGACTACAGCGCAAATATCATAATTCATATTTCCCCATGGCCGGCATAATTTCATTTTGCAATTACACTGTGCATGTGTTTTTTCCCTGAGCAAAAGGTGAGGAGAGGAAACATTACAATCTTGTGATTGTTGTGGTGGACCCTATTGAAGGGCCAGGGCCTGTATTCATTAAGCATCTTGGAGAAGTAGTGCTGATCTAGGATCATGTTCCCCTGTTCATATAATATTATTAATTAAGGTCTTAAAGGAAATACTGATCCTAGATCAGCACTCGTACTCTGAGATGCTTTGAGAATATGGGCCCAGGTATTTTTTGGAGCCATCACACTGGACACAGACCTCAATCAAAGTCTAGTTTTGATTTACATTTGGTTAAGTTGTCAACTAATGTGAATTCAATGACAGCTGTGATGGAAGCAGGAAGTTTCGGTACAATTTTATAAATGCAGACAGATAATTCGTTCGTTTGTCGTACAATAGTACGCAAGTATAAACACCATGGGACCACGCAGCCGTCATACCGCTCAGGAAGGAGACGCGTTCTGTCTCCTAGAGATGAACGTACTTTGGTGTGAAAAGTGCAAATCAATCCCAGAACAAAGGCAAAGGACCTTGTGAAGATGCTGTAGGAAACAGGTACAAAAGTATCTATATCCACAGTAAAACGAGTCCTATATCGACATAACCTGAAAGGTCACTCAGCAAGGAAGAAGTCACTGCTCCAAAACCGCTATAAAAAAGCCAGACTACGGTTTGCAACTGCACATGGGGACAAAGATGGTACTTTTTGGAGAAATGTCCTCTGGTCTGATGAAACAAAAATAGAACTGTTTGGCCATAATGACCATCGTTATGTTTGGAGGAAAAAGGGGGTTGCTTGCAAGCTGAAGAACACCATCCCAACCGTGAAGAACGGGGGTGGCAGCATCATGCTGTGGGGGTGCTTTGCTGCAGGAGGGACTGGTGCACTTCACAAAATAGATGGCCTCATGAGAAAGGAAAATTATGTGGATATATTGAAGCAACATCTCAAGACATCAGTCAGGAAGTTAAAGCTTGGTCGCAAATGGGTCTTCCAAATGGACAATGACCCCAAGCATACTTCCACAGTTGTTGCAAAATGGCTTAAGGACAACAAAGTCAAGGTATTGGAGTGGCCATCACAAAGCCCTGACCTCAATCCTATAGAAAATTTGTGAGCAGAACTGAAAAAGCATGTGCGAGCAAGGAGGGCTACAAACCTGACTCAGTTACACCAGCTCTGTCAGGAGGAATGGGCCAAAATTCACCCAACTTATTGTGGGAAGCTTGTGAAAGGCTACCCGAAACGTTTGACCCAAGTTAAACAATTTAAAGGCAATGCTACCAAATACTAATTGAGTGTATGTAAACTTCTGACCCACTGGGAATGTGATGAAAGAAATAAAAGCTGAAATAAATCATTCTCTCTACTATTATTCTGACATTTCACATTCTTAAAATAAAGTGGTGATCCTAACTGACCGAAGGGAGGGAATTTTTACTAGGATTAGATGTCAGAAATTGTGAAAAACTGAGTTTAAATGTATTTGGCTAAGTTGTATGTAAACTTCCGACTTCAACTGTAAGTTATGATGAACTTCACAGGGTGGTGAAAGTGCACAGTTATTATATAGAGTTTGATGCTCCTTTCCAATAAATATCGAAGATCTTATTCTGGTGAAATGATGATCGATGCTTGACTGCTGTTTGACAAATACAAATATTCTTGCTTATCCATAATAATCTCATCATGTAGACTAGCCTACCCGCACAGCCGACACTCACTGTATCTGCAAGCTGTTGGCTGTTGCGCAGGTGCCAAGACCAGAGTAGGCACATTTGATATTTAACGCAACAGTTTTGTGACAAAACCATTGGTAGAGTTGAAAATGTGATGGAAACACATTGAACTTTAGATTTTTATTCGGTACAAAACTTAAGAAAAAATACATTTTGTGTGCACTATTTCACCACGCACTGATTTATATCCGCAACAAGTCCGTTTGGTGGAAACAGACCACTGGTGGGGAAATGCACATATTTTCTTTATGTAGATTTTAGAATATTTGCATGAAAATCTGTTGCCAACTGAATGGAAACCTAGCTACTGATTACTTTTTTCAAATCCATTTTTCCACATTGATTCAACGTCAACACATTTGTTGAAATGACCCGGAAACAACGTTGATTCAACCAGTTTTTGTCCAGTGTGATGCCTTCCCCTGGAGAACGATGTGATAACCTCAAAGTAGAGGATGCCAACTGTAATCTAAACGTCGATACAATTAGCCCAGGCATCAATTTATGGTTCCTATGCTGTGTCTTGAGGGTTATAGACAAGATTCCTCTAGTGTCTATTTGGTCCGTTTTCTAAAGGTTCTGTGGACGTTACTGCCACAACCTTTTCAGGAAGAGTGCATTCGTTTTTGAATGCAACACGTTTTTGAATGTCATCACAAGGTGAACAGCATGGTTAGGAAGTTGTAGGTACTAAAAATGAACTTTGCTAGTGTATCAGAGTTCTGCCGTAACTCGGCTGTTATGTAAAACAAAAATGGCCCGGATGGTCTTTACCCTGACCCAGTTCAAACCTTGCTGGAGCCGGGAGCCAAACAGAGCAGAGCACCCACCACATAAGCAGGAGCCAGCATCCTCTTGAATCCACTGGAAATTATGGAATATATTAATAAAGATGGAGGACTCTGACCTAACACACAAATCGATGGCAATGAATATGTGCTCAACAAATATGTTTTGAAAAATGGCCAACGAACGCTTTTCCCTTTAAACTCCCCAGTGACAGCACTGGAAATATCTCAAGTGCTTAACAATAAGGTAGAAATGAAATGCCAGCTGATTGAATTCAAGCCGCCCACTCCTATAGCTACTACTTTGCTCCTAATTAGCCTGCCACGAACACAGCCAGGGAGGAGAGGAGCTGCATTTGAATATCCATTCATTGTCTGCTTGCTTTGCTATATCTTGCAATTTACATTATGCTACGCTACTAACAATAGTATTTCAGCAGCATCTCCCCCTGCTTTGAGCTCTTTAGTGTTTTTTCTGTCTGAATTGGTTATTGTGCTGACAGCCTCATCACGTCGAGCCTAAAATGGCAGGTTCCAGTTTGATTGTCTCTCCCAGGGGTCATTTGTGTGTGACCTCCACAAAGTAAATGTAGTATCTGAGGAATTATGACTTTGCTAATGTTTTCAAAGTGGAACCTTAGAGGATGTTTATTCAGTTTTAGAGGGAGCAGTTTTAGAGGGACACCCTAAAGCAGAGGAAGTCTGTTAGGTGTCCTCCTGGGATTGGTCTGTAGGGGAACACCCATATCAGATTACATAGGATATATACCACAGTTGGGACAAAGGACGACAGAATAATCAGATTTGAGATGGGGCGATTATTCTCCAGGTATCTGCAGGTATCTGTAAATCGACGCTGTAACCCTTTGTTATGAATAAACCTTTATGATGAAAATACAGCGTCAGCGGTTCTCCTTGGTCACACAGCATGATTAGCAATGTTTGCTCGACACAACATAAACAAAGCTGGTCAACTTCCATTTACTTCCATACAGACGAGCCCTGCAGTGTTGGTTACCCCACTACGATGTGCTATTTTAAGACAAACTCCAAATTAATGTTTCATTTGTACCATACTGTACTTAAACAAGACGGCGTGTTCTACTAAGCTAACATATGGAATTGTTTAAAGATGGTCATACCAAGGAACATTTAGCTATTTGAGTTGGAATTTTAGGACCCATTTAGGGAAAAGATTATAATAATAAACACATTATTTGATGAAACATTGAATTAGCCCATAGATACGCATTGAATAACAGATTCATACATGGAAAAACAGATAGTCAAAATATAAATCAAAAGGAAATTTGTTTTGAATTGTCTGTCCTATATCTGATAGATATTTTGAAAGATCAGGAGTTTTTATTTTTTATATAAAATAAAAAAAGTTGGCCACTGAACTACTTCCATATCTACTTACATTAATGTTTTTAAACTGGTACCGGGCTACCTTCAGACGTGTCTTGTGACAACCGACATGTACATGTACGTGTTCGTGAGAGTCTTGTGAGGCTTGTAGGCCAAACCGTTCAGGCGCTACAGACGTTTTTTTTATAAGAAGACTGATTTTCGGGATGTGTCATGGTCTGACAAACATCGCTGTAGCTCCGTCACCTTCCACCGCAGATGCGGAAGGCCGCCATTGGTGGATGTGGTGGATTGAGATGCAGCCCATGCAAAAAAAGATATCTAGCTTAAACTGACAGATTTTGATTGTGATTTTTATATTATGCTAATTACATTTCAGCAGGGCGCGGACATCGACTCTTAATCACTGGATCTTCCTAAACCAAAATCTTATGGCCAACTTTTATAACTCTCTCTTCTCCGGAGCTGGGGGCACGGGGTCAGTCTCATCAAATGAGATTTTGAGTAAATCACATGAGGTAATTGAGTGTGTGTGGAAAGCCACCGTTCTTCGGTAGCGAAATATGTTTATAGAACGCAGATGGCGAGCTGTTATTTATGGAGAAAAGGCTATGGCTTGACTGTGCAGAGACATGTTATTTGATTGCAAGATTGAGTTGCCCTCTCAGTCTTTGGAAATAATTTTTCTCTAAATAAATAAGTGCTTTTAAGTGTATTTCCTCAAACTGACAGAGGGTCAGGGAGAGGGGGGAGGGAGCGAGAGAGAGAGAGAGAGAGAGAGAGAGAGAGAGAGAGAGAGAGAGAGAGAGAGAGAGAGGAAGGAGAGAGAGGGAGGAGGGCGGAAGGAGAGAGGGTAGGAGGGAGAGAAAGAAAGAGGTGGATGGAGAGCGAGAGAGATAGAGAGAGAGAAAACAAGAGAGATTGAACGCAGAATGACCCTGAATGTTCTTCATCACACTAAACTCCAGGTGATTCATTGCCACCTGTCTATATCACGGTTCATAGCAATTTTACACATGAAATATGTCTGTGTTAGTTCATATTGGGTCATGACAACATTGGGAAATTCATTACATTTTAGAATTATTTTAATTAAAAGCAAAAAAAATGAATAACATGCCACACTTTTTCCATGTAAGGGCTTCGCTGAGGCACAAACTAGCATTCAAACTAAGACTGCACCCCTTTCACCACTCAAAGAGATGCCTTGAACCCCTGTTACACCCCACAGGTAGACATCCAGGTATGGAGCACACTACATTTGAAAGAAAATGTTTAGAGAGCATACTTAAGATGATTCACTTCCCCATGTTGTGACTTCTACAAGCAGCAGAAGCAGACAAATGAGGTGGTATTATCATTTTCTTCAGACTGTGTTTTAGAATTTTTGTCTCACTCGGCGCCTTGGTTATAATACTGAGTTAATTCATTATTCATCCTGCAGATTATGCTAGCAGAAACACACACACAGGGATGGAGGCAGGCACACTGGCAGGCACACACACACACACTCAAACACACAAACACTTGATCTCTCTATCTCTCTCTCTCTCTCTCTCTCTCTCCCGCCCTCTCTCTCCCACCCTCTATCTCTCTCTCTCTCTCTCTCGCTCTCTCTCAAACACATACAGTGCATTCGGAAAGTATTCAGACCCCTTGACTTTTTCCACATTTTGTTAGGTTACAGCCTTATTCTGAAATGGATTTAAAAATAATAAAACTCATCAATCTACACACAATACCCATAACGACAAATCGGAAACAGGTTTGCACATTTATTACAAATAAAAAACTGCAATACCTTATTTACATACACTACCAGTCAACAGTTTGGACACACCTACTCATTCAAGGGTTTTTCTTAATTTTTACTATTTTCTACATTGTAGAATAATAGTGAAGACATCAAAACTATGAAATAACACATATGGAATCATGTAGTAACCAAAGAAGTGTTAAAACAAATCAAAAAATATTTTATATTTGAGATTCTTCAAAGTAGCCACCCTTTGCCTTGATGACAGCTTTGCACACTCTTGGCATTATCTCAACCAGCTTCATGAGGTAGTCACCTGGAATGCATTTCAATTAACAGGTGTGCCTTGTTAAAAGTTAATTTGTGGAATTTCTTTCCTTCTTAATGCGTTTGAGCCAATCAACTGTGTTGTGACAAGGTAGGGGGGTATCAGAAGATAGCCCTATTTGGTAAAATACCAAGTCCATATTATGGCAAGAACAGCTCAAATAAGCAAAGACAAACGACAGTCCATCATTACTTTAAGACATGAAGGTCAGTCAATATGAAAGTTTGAAAGTTTCTTCAAGTGCAGTCGCAAAAACCATCAAGCGCTATGATGAAACTGGCTCTCATGAGGACCACCACAGGAATGGAAGACCCAGAGTTACCTCTGCTGCGGAGGATAAGTTCATTAGAGTTACCAGCCTCAGAAATTGCAGCCCAAATAAATGCTTCACAGAGTTCAAGTCACAGACACATCTCAACATCAACTGTTCAGAGGGGACTGTGTGAATCAGGCCTTCGTGGTCGAATTGCTGCAAAGAAACCACTACTAAAGGACACCAATAATAAGAAGAGACATGCTTGGGCCAAGAAACACAAGCAATGGATATTAGACCTGTGGAAATTTGTCCTTTGGTCTGGAGTCCAAATTGTAGATTTTTGGTTCCAACCGCTGTGTCTTTGTGAGACACGGTGTGGGTGAACGGATGATCTCCGCATGTGTATTTACCACCGTAAAGCATGGAGGAGGAAGTGTTATGGTGAGGGGGTGCTTTGCTGGTGACACTGTCTGTGATTTATTTAGAATTCAAGGCACACTTAACCAGCATGGCTACCACAGCATTCTGCAGCAATACGCCATCCCATCTGGTTTGGGCTTAGTGGGACTATCATTTGTTTTTCAACAGGACAATCACCCAACACACCTCCAGGCTGTGTAAGGGCTATTTGAACAAGAAGGAGAGTGATGGAGTGCTGCATCAGATGACGTGGTCTCCACAATCCCCTGACCTCAACCCAATTGAGATGGTTTGGGATGAGTCGGATGGCAGAGTGAAGGAAAAGCGACCAACAAGAAAATTGCTGTGCTGCAACGCTCCCCATCCAACCTGACAGAGCTTGAGAGGATCTGCAGAGAAGAATGGGAGAAACTCCCCAAATACAGGTGTGCCAAGCTTGTAGCGTCATACCCAAGAAGACTTGAGGCTGTAATCGCCGAAGGTGATTCAGCAAAGTACAGGCTAAAGGGTCTGAATATTTATGTGAAAATCTTCTAAAAACCAGTTTTTGCTTTGTCATTATGGGGTATTGTGTGTAGATTGATGAGGGAAAAAAACAATTTAATCATTTTTAGAATAAGGCTGTAACGTAACAAAATGTGGAAAAAGTCAAGGGGTCTGAATACTTTCCGAATGCACTGTACTCTGATTCTAGATTCAAAATGCTAGAAGATCGTGAAAAACATGAACTTTTTAAAATAGGCATGTAACTGACCTTGGCTGAAATTCTCGACCTCTGTTTCTGTTAATTTTCCCTTCAGTACTTTATTGGCTTGTTGGCACTAAATAAATCAATGGCAAATTATACCAATCTATTTGGCGCCTGTGGATCTTCTGAAGAAAGATTTACCCTAACATTCGAAGGGTGGAAAAGTTCAGAAACTGATAAAAGTAGTATACTGATGATGCGAGGGCAAGCAAGCACTGCGTGGAGTGAACATTTAATTCACACAGTGTCCACAGTGTACAAGTTTGTATGGATCATCAAGACGCTCTTTGTGGCCTACTAGACTAAACATTTTGTCTGAAGGCCAATTTAGACTGAAGTTTATTCACCAAGAAAATTCCTGGTTGCTTCTCCAGTACCAGCCATTCTCGGCTAATTTGCATACTAAGCGAAATATACAGCCTGGTCTCATATACTATACGTAACATAGTAAATGTAAATCTGGGACACTCAAATTAGTATGGTATGTTATGTTTGGTATGGTTACATAAGACAGAATGTTACTTAAGGCAAAAACAAAAGGAGGGTGGTTGGTTGGTCGGGGTGCGCGTATAACGTAAATGTCTAGCAACCCAAAGGTTGCGTGTTTGAATCTCATCACGGACAACTTTAGCATTTTAGCTAATTAGCAACTTTGTAACCACTTACTATTTTTTAGCTACTTTGCAACTACTTAGCATGTTAGCTAACACTAACCTTAACCCTTTTAGCTAACCCGTTCCCCTAACCCTTTAACCTAACTCCTAACCTTAACCCTAACCCCTAGCTCAGCTAACGTTAGCCCGTCTAGCTAACGTTAGCATTCGCCACCTAGCCACCTAGCTAACGTTGGCGAAAACAAATTGGAAATTGTAACATATCGTACGTTTAGCAAATTTGTAACATATTGTACAAATTGCAATTTGTAACATATCATACGAATTGTAATTCGTAACATCATACAAAATGAATGATGGACATCCACAAATTAATACATATCAGACGAAACGTAACATATCATACTAAATGACAAAAAATGTAAAGGTAAATGTAAATAGAGTGTCTCGGATTTACATACAGAATAATACGAAATGCTCTGAGACCAGTTTTATTATTACCTCCTTCAGCAGGGCCTCTCATTACATAGAGACCAAAGCTGTGTGGAGTGTATGGACCACACTGGTTGACTGACCAGCACTGATTCCCAAATGTGGCCATCAAAATGGCCCCTGAGAAAGAGGAGGACAGTGGGTCTGGCACAGTGGAGCTGATGCCCGCCTTATTTCTTAGTTGATTTCACAGCCAACAGAGGGAGATGTACTCTCTCACTCTCTTAAAAAAAATATTTCTTCTTTCTTTCTTTCTTTCTTTCTTTCTTTCTTTCTTTCTTTCTTTCTTTCTTC
>NW_028159664.1:5000-60662 GCF_964263955.1 Coregonus lavaretus | reverse complement strand
AGTCCTGTAATCTCCAGCAGTTTCAGCATCCAGCATCAGTCCTGTAGTCTCCAGCAGAGTATCAGCATCAGTCCTGTAGTCTTCAGCAGTGTCAGCATCCAGCATCAGTCCTGTAGTCTCCAGCAGAGTCTAAGCATCAGTCCTGTAGTCTCCAGCAGAGTATCAGCATCCAGCATCAGTCCTGTAGTCTCCAGCAGAGTGTCGGCATCCATCATCAGTCCTGTAGTCTCCAGCATAGTGTAATCATCCAGCATCAGTCCTGTAGTCTCCAGCATAGTGTCATCATCCAGCATCAGTCCTGTAGTCTCAAGCATAGTGTCATCATCCAGCATCAGTCCTGTAGTCTCCAGCAGAGTGTCAAAATCCAGCATCAGTCATGTAGTCTCCAGCAGAGTGTCAGCATCCAGCACCAGTCCTGTAGTCTCCAGCAGTGTCAGCATCAGTACTGTAGTCTCCAGCATAGTGTCATCATCCAGCATCAGTCCTGTAGTCTCAAGCATAGTGTCATCATCCAGCATCAGTCCTGTAGTCTCCAGCAGAGTGTCAACATCCAGCATCAGTCCTGTAGTCTCCAGCATAGTGTCATCATCCAGCATCAGTCCTGTAGTCTCCAGCAGTGTCAGCATCCAGCATCAGTCCTGTAGTCTCCAGCAGAGTATCAGCATCCAGCTTCAGTCCTGTAGTCTTCAGCAGTGTCAGCATCAGTCCTGTAGTCTCCAGCAGAGTGTCAGCATCCTGTATCAGTCCTCTAGTCTCCAGCAGAGTGTCATCATCCAGCATCAGTCCTGTAGTCTCCAGCATAGTGTCATCATCCAGCATCAGTCCTGTAGTCTCCAGCATAGTGTCATCATCCAGCATCAGTCCTGTAGTCTCCAGCAGAGTGTCAACATCCAGCATCAGTCCAGTAGTCTCCAGCAGAGTGTCAGCATCCAGCATCAGTCCTGTAGTCTCCAGCAGTGTCAGCATCAGTCCTGTAGTCTCCAGCAGAGTGTCAGCATCCAGCATCAGTCCTGTAATCTCCAGCAGTGTCAGCATCAGTCCTGTAGTCTCCAGCAGAGTGTCAGCATCAGTCCTGTAGTCTCCAGCAGAGTGTCAGCATCCAGCATCAGTCCTGTAATCTCCAGCAGTGTCAGCATCAGTCCTGTAGTCTCCAGCAGTGTCAGCATCAGTCCTATAGTCTCCAGCAGTGTCAGGATCAGTCCTGTAGTCTCCAGCAGAGTGTCAGCATCAGTCCTGTAGTCTCCAGCAGAGTGTCAGTATCAGTCCTGTAGTCTCCAGCAGTTTCAGCATCCAGCATCAGTTCTGTAGTCTCCAGCAGTGTCAGCATCAGTCCTGTAGTCTCCAGCAGAGTGTCAGCATCAGTCCTGTAGTCTCCAGCAGAGTGTCAGTATCAGTCCTGTAATCTCCAGCAGTTTCAGCATCCAGCATCAGTCCTGTAGTCTCCAGCAGAGTATCAGCATCAGTCCTGTAGTCTTCAGCAGTGTCAGCATCCAGCATCAGTCCTGTAGTCTCCAGCAGAGTCTAAGCATCAGTCCTGTAGTCTCCAGCAGAGTATCAGCATCCAGCATCAGTCCTGTAGTCTCCAGCAGAGTGTCGGCATCCATCATCAGTCCTGTAGTCTCCAGCATAGTGTAATCATCCAGCATCAGTCCTGTAGTCTCCAGCATAGTGTCATCATCCAGCATCAGTCCTGTAGTCTCAAGCATAGTGTCATTATCCAGCATCAATCCTGTAGTCTCCAGCATAGTGTCATCATCCAGCATCAGTCCTGTAGTCTCCAGCAGAGTGTCAGCATCCATCATAAGTCCTGTAGTCTCCAGCATAGTGTCATCATCCAGCATCAGTCCTGTAGTCTCCAGCATAGTGTCATCATCCAGCATCAGTCCTGTAGTCTCAAGCATAGTGTCATCATCCAGCATCAGTCCTGTAGTCTCCAGCAGAGTGTCAAAATCCAGCATCAGTCATGTAGTCTCCAGCAGAGTGTCAGCATCCAGCACCAGTCCTGTAGTCTCCAGCAGTGTCAGCATCAGTACTGTAGTCTCCAGCATAGTGTCATCATCCAGCATCAGTCCTGTAGTCTCAAGCATAGTGTCATCATCCAGCATCAGTCCTGTAGTCTCCAGCAGAGTGTCAACATCCAGCATCAGTCCTGTAGTCTCCAGCATAGTGTCATCATCCAGCATCAGTCCTGTAGTCTCCAGCAGTGTCAGCATCCAGCATCAGTCCTGTAGTCTCCAGCAGAGTATCAGCATCCAGCTTCAGTCCTGTAGTCTTCAGCAGTGTCAGCATCAGTCCTGTAGTCTCCAGCAGAGTGTCAGCATCCTGTATCAGTCCTCTAGTCTCCAGCAGAGTGTCATCATCCAGCATCAGTCCTGTAGTCTCCAGCATAGTGTCATCATCCAGCATCAGTCCTGTAGTCTCCAGCATAGTGTCATCATCCAGCATCAGTCCTGTAGTCTCCAGCAGAGTGTCAACATCCAGCATCAGTCCAGTAGTCTCCAGCAGAGTGTCAGCATCCAGCATCAGTCCTGTAGTCTCCAGCAGTGTCAGCATCAGTCCTGTAGTCTCCAGCATAGTGTCATCATCCAGCATCAGTCCTGTAGTCTCAAGCATAGTGTCATCATCCAGCATCAGTCCTGTAGTCTCCAGCAGAGTGTCAGCATCCAGCATCAGTCCTGTAGTCTCCAGCATAGTGTCATCATCCAGCATCAGTCCTGTAGTCTCCATTAGTGTCATCATCCAGCATCAGTCCTGTAGTCTCCAGCAGAGTGTCAACATCCAGCATCAGTCCTGTAGTCTCCAGCAGAGTGTCAGCATCCAGCACCAGTCCTGTAGTCTCCAGCAGAGTGTCAACATCCAGCATCAGTCCTGTAGTCTCCAGCATAGTGTCATCATCCAGCATCAGTCCTGTAGTCTCCAGCAGAGTGTCAACATCCAGCATCAGTCCTGTAGTCTCCAGCATAGTGTCATCATCCAGCATCAGTCCTGTAGTCTCCAGCAGAGTGTCAGCATCCAGCATCAGTCCTGTAGTCTCCAGCAGAGTGTCATCATCCAGCATCAGTCCTGTAGTCTCCAGCATAGTGTCAGCATCAGTCCTGTAGTCTCCAGCAGAGTGTCAACATCCAGCATCAGTCCTGTAGTCTCCAGCATAGTGTCATCATCCAGCATCAGTCCTGTAGTCTCCAGCAGAGTGTCAGCATCCAGCATCAGTCCTGTAGTCTCCAGCAGAGTGTCAGCATCCAGCATCAGTCCTGTAGTCTCCAGCAGAGTGTCAACATCCAGCATCAGTCATGTAGTCTCCAGCATAGTGTCAGCATCCAGCATCAGTCCTGTAGTCTCCAGCAGAGTGTCAACATCCAGCATCAGTCCTGTGGTCTCCCGCAGAGTGTCAGCATCCAGCATCAGTCCTGTAGTCTCCAGCAGTGTCAGCATCCAGCATCAGTCCTGTAGTCTCCAGCAGTGTCAGCATCCAGCATCAGTCCTGTAGTCTCCAGCAGAGTGTCAACATCCAGCATCAGTCCTGTGGTCTCCCTTAGAGTGTCAGCATCCAGCATCAGTCCTGTAGTCTCCAGCAGTGTCAGCATCCTGCATCAGTCCTGTAGTCTCCAGCATAGTGTCATCATCCAGCATCAGTCCTGTAGTCTCCAGCAGAGTGTCAGCATCCAGCATCAGTCCTGTAGTCTCCAGCATAGTGTCATCATCCAGCATCAGTCCTGTAGTCTCCAGCAGAGTGTCAGCATCCAGCATCAGTCCTGTAGTCTCCAGCAGAGTGTCAGCATCCAGCATCAGTCCTGTAGTCTCCAGCAGAGTGTCAGCATCCAGCATCAGTCCTGTAGTCTCCAGCAGAGTCCTGTCTGTTCATGTGGGTACAGGCTCTTTCATGTTGCCCCTGAGGCCCCATCATGTTCTTGCTGGTCGGTCCTCTGTGACTGGTGCATCGGTGCCATCCAGCCAGATGATAAAGGGTTATTTTGGTGTGTGTGTAACACATGGGTATGTGTGAAACTTACTCCTCAGCGTTACGTGTCCCGCTTGTGTCGCCTCATTAGCTTTCGATGTGGTGCGATCGGCTAAGACACATCAGGGATGATTGTCACGTGTGTTTGTGAGGCAGAGGTCCCTAGTTCGCTCCAGGTACGGGCCCAATCAGGAGGAAGTGGTACTCTCTATGCAAGCAGCTAGACGTCCTTTACACGTGTGTGCCAAACCTTGAATCGAAAAGCTGCCCGGATCTAAAACAACTAGCAACTAGCCAGATCACTAGTTCTTTTCAACTTCATAATCAGTTTTGACCCATTTTAGCTGGGGCAGACAATAATGGAACGCAATGGTGTCATTTACAGTATGAAATACAGCAGACAGATACCACAGCCTGACTGTAATCTGACTGTTATCTCCTGTCATTTACAGTATGAAATACAGCAGACAGATACCACAGCCTGACTGTAATCTGACTGTTATCTCCTGTCATTTACAGTATGAAATACAGCAGACAGATACCACAGCCTGACTGTAATCTGACTGTTATCTCCTGTCATTTACAGTATGAAATACAGCAGACAGACACCACAGCCTGACTGTAATCTGACTGTTATCTCCTGTCATTTACAGTATGAAATACAGCAGACAGATACCACAGCCCGACTGTAATCTGACTGTTATCTCCTGTCATTTACAGTATGAAATACAGCAGACAGATACCACAGCCTGACTGTAATCTGACTGTTATCTCCTGTCATTTACAGTATGAAATACAGCAGACAGATACCACAGCCTGACTGTAATCTGACTGTTATCTCCTGTCATTTACAGTATGAAATACAGCAGACAGATACCACAGCCTGACTGTAATCTGACTGTTATCTCCTGTCATTTACAGTATGAAATACAGCAGACAGATACCACAGCCTGACTGTAATCTGACTGTTATCTCCTGTCATTTACAGTATGAAATACAGCAGACAGATACCACAGCCTGACTGTAATCTGACTGTTATCTCCTGTCATTTACAGTATGAAATACAGCAGACAGATACCACAGCCTGACTGTAATCTGACTGTTATCTCCTGTCATTTACAGTATGAAATACAGCAGACAGATACCACAGCCTGACTGTAATCTGACTGTTATCTCCTGTCATTTACAGTATGAAATACAGCAGACAGATACCACAGCCTGACTGTAATCTGACTGTTATCTCCTGTCATTTACAGTATGAAATACAGCAGACAGATACCACAGCCCGACTGTAATCTGACTGTTATCTCCTGTCATTTACAGTATGAAATACAGCAGACAGATACCACAGCCTGACTGTAATCTGACTGTTATCTCCTGTCATTTACAGTATGAAATACAGCAGACAGATACCACCACAGCCTGACTGTAATCTGACTGTTATCTCCTGTCATTTACAGTATGAAATACAGCAGACAGACACCACAGCCTGACTGTAATCTGACTGTTATCTCCTGTCATTTACAGTATAAAATACAGCAGACAGACACCACAGCCTGACTGTAATCTGACTGTTATCTCCTGTCATTTACAGTATGAAATACAGCAGACAGACACCACAGCCTGACTGTAATCTGACTGTTATCTCCTGTCATTTACAGTATGAAATACAGCAGACAGATACCACAGCCTGACTGTAATCTGACTGTTATCTCCTGTCATTTACAGTATGAAATACAGCAGACAGATACCACAGCCTGACTGTAATCTGACTGTTATCTCCTGTCATTTACAGTATGAAATACAGCAGACAGACACCACAGCCTGACTGTAATCTGACTGTTATCTCCTGTCATTTACAGTATGAAATACAGCAGACAGATACCACAGCCCGACTGTAATCTGACTGTTATCTCCTGTCATTTACAGTATGAAATACAGCAGACAGATACCACAGCCTGACTGTAATCTGACTGTTATCTCCTGTCATTTACAGTATGAAATACAGCAGACAGATACCACAGCCTGACTGTAATCTGACTGTTATCTCCTGTCATTTACAGTATGAAATACAGCAGACAGATACCACAGCCTGACTGTAATCTGACTGTTATCTCCTGTCATTTACAGTATGAAATACAGCAGACAGATACCACAGCCTGACTGTAATCTGACTGTTATCTCCTGTCATTTACAGTATGAAATACAGCAGACAGATACCACAGCCTGACTGTAATCTGACTGTTATCTCCTGTCATTTACAGTATGAAATACAGCAGACAGATACCACAGCCCGACTGTAATCTGACTGTTATCTCCTGTCATTTACAGTATGAAATACAGCAGACAGATACCACAGCCTGACTGTAATCTGACTGTTATCTCCTGTCATTTACAGTATGAAATACAGCAGACAGATACCACCACAGCCTGACTGTAATCTGACTGTTATCTCCTGTCATTTACAGTATGAAATACAGCAGACAGACACCACAGCCTGACTGTAATCTGACTGTTATCTCCTGTCATTTACAGTATAAAATACAGCAGACAGACACCACAGCCTGACTGTAATCTGACTGTTATCTCCTGTCATTTACAGTATGAAATACAGCAGACAGACACCACAGCCTGACTGTAATCTGACTGTTATCTCCTGTCATTTACAGTATGAAATACAGCAGACAGATACCACAGCCTGACTGTAATCTGACTGTTATCTCCTGTCATTTACAGTATGAAATACAGCAGACAGATACCACAGCCCGACTGTAATCTGACTGTTATCTCCTGTCATTTACAGTATGAAATACAGCAGACAGATACCACAGCCTGACTGTAATCTGACTGTTATCTCCTGTCATTTACAGTATGAAATACAGCAGACAGATACCACCACAGCCTGACTGTAATCTCAAATCAAATCAAATCAAATTTTATTGGTCACATGCGCCGAATACAACAGGTGCAGACATTACAGTGAAATGCTTACTTACAGCCCTTAACCAACAGTGCATTTATTTTAAACAAAAAAAGTAAGAATAAAACAACAACAAAAAAAGTGTTGAGAAAAAAAGAGCAGAAGTAAAAATAAAGTGACAGTAGGGAGACTATATATACAATAGAATAAAGTGACAGTAGGGAGGCTATATATACAGGGGGGTACCGTTGCATAGTCAATGTGCGGGGGCACCGGCTAGTTGAGGTAGTTGAGGTAATATGTACATGTGGGTAGAGTTAAAGTGACTATGCATAAATACTTAACAGAGTAGCAGCAGCGTAAAAAGGATGGGGTGGGGGGGCAGTGCAAATAGTCCGGGTAGCCATGATTAGCTGTTCAGGAGTCTTATGGCTTGGGGGTAGAAGCTGTTGAGAAGTCTTTTGGACCTAGACTTGGCACTCCGGTACCGCTTGCCGTGCGGTAGCAGAGAGAACAGTCTATGACTAGGGTGACTGGAGTCTTTGACAATTTTGAGGGCCTTCCTCTGACACCGCCTGGTATAGAGGTCCTGGATGGCAGGGAGCTTTGCCCCTGTGATGTACTGGGCCGTACGCACTACCCTCTGTAGTGCCTTGCGGTCAGAGGCCAAGCAGTTGCCATACCAGGCGGTGATGCAACCAGTCAGGATGCTCTCGATGGTGCAGCTGTAGAATTTTTTGAGGATCTGAGGACCCATGCCAAATCTTTTTAGTCTCCTGAGGGGGAATAGGCTTTGTCGTGCCCTCTTCACGACTGTCTTGGTGTGTTTGGACCATGATAGTTCGTTGGTGATGTGGACACCAAGGAACTTGAAGCTCTCAACCTGTTCCACTACAGCCCCGTCGATGAGAATGGGGGCGTGCTCAGTCCTCTTTTTTTTCCTGTAGTCCACAATCATCTCCTTTGTCTTGGTCACGTTGAGGGAGAGGTTGTTGTCCTGGCACCACACGGCCAGATCTCTGACCTCCTCCCTATAGGCTGTCTCATCGTTGTCGGTGATCAGGCCTACCACTGTTGTGTCGTCGGCAAACTTAATGATGGTGTTGGAGTCGTGCCTGGCCATGCAGTCATGGGTGAACAGAGAGTACAGGAGGGGACTGAGCACGCACCCCTGAGGGGCCCCCGTGTTGAGGATCAGTGTGGCAGATGTGTTGTTACCTACCCTTACCACCTGGGGGCGGCCCGTCAGGAAGTCCAGGATCCAGTTGCAGAGGGAGGTGTTTAGTCCCAGGATCCTTAGCTTAGTGATGAGCTTTGAGGGCACTATGGTGTTGAATGCTGAGCTGTAGTCAATGAATAGCATTCTCACGTAGGTGTTCCTCTTGTCCAGGTGGGAAAGGGCAGTGTGGAGTGCGATAGAGATTGCATCATCTGTGGATCTGTTGGGGCGGTATGCAAATTGGAGTGGGTCTAGGGTTTCTGGGATTATGCTGTTGATGTGAGCCATGACCAGTCTTTCAAAGCACTTCATGGCTACAGACGTCAGTGCCACGGGTCGGTAGTCATTTAGGCAGGTTATCTTAGAGTTCTTGGGCACGGGGACTATGGTGGTCTGCTTGAAACATGTTGGTATTACAGACTCAGTCAGGGACATGTTGAAAATGTCAGTGAAGACACTTGCCAGTTGGTCAGCACATGCTCGGAGTACACGTCCTGGTAATCCGTCTGGCCCTGCGGCCTTGTGAATGTTGACCTGCTTAAAAGTCTTACTCACATCGGCTACGGAGAGCGTGATCACATAGTCGTCCGGAACAGCTGGTGCTCTCATGCATGCTTCAGTGTTGCTTGCCTCGAAGCGAGCATAGAAGTGGTTTAGCTCGTCTGGTAGGCTTGTGTCACTGGGCAGCTCGCGGCTGTGCTTCCCTTTGTAGTCTGTAATAGTTTTCAAGCCCTGCCACATCCGACGAGCGTCAGAGCCAGTGTAGTATGATTCAATCTTAGACCTGTATTGACTCTTTGCCTGTTTGATGGTTCGTCGGAGGTCATAGCGGGATTTCTTATAAGCGTCCGGGTTAGAGTCCCGTTCCTTGAAAGCGGCAGCTCTACCCTTTAGCTCAGTGCGGATGTTTCCTGTAATCCATGGCTTCTGGTTGGGGTATGTACGTACGGTCACTGTGGGGACGACATCATCGATGCACTTATTGATGAAGCCAGTGACTGATGTGGTGTACTCCTCAATGTTGTCTGAAGAATCCCGGAACATGTTCCAGTCTGTGCTAGCAAAACAGTCCTGTAGCTTAGCATCTGCGTCATCTGACCACTTTTTTATTAGCCGAATCACTGGTGCTTCCTGCTTCAGTTTTTGCTTATAAGCAGGAATCAGGAGGATAGAGTTATGGTCAGATTTGCCAAATGGAGGGCGAGGGAGAGCTTTGTATGCGTCTCTGTGTGTGGAGTAAAGGTGGTCTAGAGTTTTTTCCCCTCTGGTTGCACATTTAACATGCTGGTAGAAATTAGGTAGAACGGATTTAAGTTTCCCTGCATTAAAGTCCCCTGCTACTAGGAGCGCTGCATCTGGATGAGCGTTTTCCTGTTGATTAATGGCCTTGTACAACTCATTCAGTGCAATCTTAATGCCAGCATTGGTTTGTGGTGGTAAATAGACAGCTATGAAAAATATAGATGAAAACTCTCTTGGTAAATAGTGTGGTCTGCAGCTTATCATAAGATACTCTACCTCAGGCGAGCAAAACCTTGAGACTTCCTTAGTATTTGATTTGGTGCACCAGCTGTTGTTTACAAATATACAGAGACCGCCACCCCTCGTCTTACCCGAGTCTGCCGTTCTGTCCTGCCGATGTAGCGTATAGCCTGCTAGCTGAATGTTATCATTGTCGTCGTTCAGCCACGACTCCGTGAAACATAAGATATTACAGTTTTTAATGTCCCGTTGGTAGGATAACCGTAATCTTAAATCGTCCATTTTATTCTCCAAAGCTTGAACGTTGGCTAATAGGATTGATGGGAGAGGCAGTTTACTCGTTCGCCGTCGGATCCTTACAAGGCACCCCGACCTACGTCCACGATATCTCCGTCTCTTCCTCACGCGAATGACGGGGATCTGGGCCTTGTCGGGAGTCTGTAGAATATCCTTCGCGAACGCCTCGTTGAAGAAAAAGTGTTCGTCCAACGCGAGGTGAGTAATCGCTGTCCTGATATCCAGAAGCTCTCTTTGGTTATAAGAGACGATGGCAGAAACATTATGTACAAAATAAATTACAAATAACGCGGAAAAACACACATAATAGTACAATTGGTTAGAGGGCTGTAATCTGACTGTTATCTCCTGTCATTTACAGTATGAAATACAGCAGACAGACACCACAGCCTGACTGTAATCTGACTGTTATCTCCTGTCATTTACAGTATGAAATACAGCAGACAGATACCACAGCCTGACTGTAATCTGACTGTTATCTCCTGTCATTTACAGTATGAAATACAGCAGACAGATACCACAGCCTGACTGTAATCTGACTGTTATCTCCTGTCATTTACAGTATGAAATACAGCAGACAGACACCACAGCCTGACTGTAATCTGACTGTTATCTCCTGTCATTTACAGTATAAAATACAGCAGACAGATACCACAGCCTGACTGTAATCTGACTGTTATCTCCTGTCATTTACAGTATAAAATACAGCAGACAGATACCACAGCCCGACTGTAATCTGACTGTTATCTCCTGTCATTTACAGTATGAAATACAGCAGACAGATACCACAGCCTGACTGTAATCTGACTGTTATCTCCTGTCATTTACAGTATGAAATACAGCAGACAGATACCACAGCCTGACTGTAATCTGACTGTTATCTCCTGTCATTTACAGTATGAAATACAGCAGACAGATACCACAGCCCGACTGTAATCTGACTGTTATCTCCTGTCATTTACAGTATGAAATACAGCAGACAGATACCACAGCCTGACTGTAATCTGACTGTTATCTCCTGTCATTTACAGTATGAAATACAGCAGACAGATACCACCACAGCCTGACTGTAATCTGACTGTTATCTCCTGTCATTTACAGTATGAAATACAGCAGACAGATACCACAGCCCGACTGTAATCTGACTGTTATCTCCTGTCATTTACAGTATAAAATACAGCAGACAGACACCACAGCCTGACTGTAATCTGACTGTTATCTCCTGTCATTTACAGTATGAAATACAGCAGACAGACACCACAGCCTGACTGTAATCTGACTGTTATCTCCTGTCATTTACAGTATGAAATACAGCAGACAGATACCACAGCCTGACTGTTATCTCCTGTCATTTACAGTATGAAATACAGCAGACAGATACCACAGCCCGACTGTAATCTGACTGTTATCTCCTGTCATTTACAGTATGAAATACAGCAGACAGATACCACAGCCTGACTGTAATCTGACTGTTATCTCCTGTCATTTACAGTATGAAATACAGCAGACAGATACCACCACAGCCTGACTGTAATCTGACTGTTATCTCCTGTCATTTACAGTATGAAATACAGCAGACAGATACCACAGCCCGACTGTAATCTGACTGTTATCTCCTGTCATTTACAGTATGAAATACAGCAGACAGATACCACAGCCTGACTGTAATCTGACTGTTATCTCCTGTCATTTACAGTATGAAATACAGCAGACAGATACCACCACAGCCTGACTGTAATCTGACTGTTATCTCCTGTCATTTACAGTATGAAATACAGCAGACAGATACCACAGCCCGACTGTAATCTGACTGTTATCTCCTGTCATTTACAGTATAAAATACAGCAGACAGACACCACAGCCTGACTGTAATCTGACTGTTATCTCCTGTCATTTACAGTATGAAATACAGCAGACAGACACCACAGCCTGACTGTAATCTGACTGTTATCTCCTGTCATTTACAGTATGAAATACAGCAGACAGATACCACAGCCTGACTGTAATCTGACTGTTATCTCCTGTCATTTACAGTATGAAATACAGCAGACAGATACCACAGCCCGACTGTAATCTGACTGTTATCTCCTGTCATTTACAGTATGAAATACAGCAGACAGATACCACAGCCTGACTGTAATCTGACTGTTATCTCCTGTCATTTACAGTATGAAATACAGCAGACAGATACCACCACAGCCTGACTGTAATCTGACTGTTATCTCCTGTCATTTACAGTATGAAATACAGCAGACAGACACCACAGCCTGACTGTAATCTGACTGTTATCTCCTGTCATTTACAGTGTAAAATACAGCAGACAGACACCACAGCCTGACTGTAATCTGACTGTTATCTCCTGTCATTTACAGTATGAAATACAGCAGACAGATACCACAGCCCGACTGTAATCTGACTGTTATCTCCTGTCATTTACAGTATGAAATACAGCAGACAGACACCACAGCCTGACTGTAATCTGACTGTTATCTCCTGTCATTTACAGTATGAAATACAGCAGACAGATACCACAGCCTGACTGTAATCTGACTGTTATCTCCTGTCATTTACAGTATGAAATACAGCAGACAGACACCACAGCCTGACTGTAATCTGACTGTTATCTCCTGTCATTTACAGTATGAAATACAGCAGACAGACACCACAGCCTGACTGTAATCTGACTGTTATCTCCTGTCATTTACAGTATGAAATACAGCAGACAGATACCACAGCCTGACTGTAATCTGACTGTTATCTCCTGTCATTTACAGTATGAAATACAGCAGACAGATACCACAGCCTGACTGTAATCTGACTGTTATCTCCTGTCATTTACAGTATGAAATACAGCAGACAGACACCACAGCCTGACTGTAATCTGACTGTTATCTCCTGTCATTTACAGTATAAAATACAGCAGACAGATACCACAGCCTGACTGTAATCTGACTGTTATCTCCTGTCATTTACAGTATAAAATACAGCAGACAGATACCACAGCCCGACTGTAATCTGACTGTTATCTCCTGTCATTTACAGTATGAAATACAGCAGACAGATACCACAGCCTGACTGTAATCTGACTGTTATCTCCTGTCATTTACAGTATGAAATACAGCAGACAGATACCACAGCCTGACTGTAATCTGACTGTTATCTCCTGTCATTTACAGTATGAAATACAGCAGACAGATACCACAGCCCGACTGTAATCTGACTGTTATCTCCTGTCATTTACAGTATGAAATACAGCAGACAGATACCACAGCCTGACTGTAATCTGACTGTTATCTCCTGTCATTTACAGTATGAAATACAGCAGACAGATACCACAGCCTGACTGTAATCTGACTGTTATCTCCTGTCATTTAGAGTATGAAATACAGCAGACAGATACCACCACAGCCTGACTGTAATCTGACTGTTATCTCCTGTCATTTACAGTATGAAATACAGCAGACAGACACCACAGCCTGACTGTAATCTGACTGTTATCTCCTGTCATTTACAGTATGAAATACAGCAGACAGATACCACAGCCTGACTGTAATCTGACTGTTATCTCCTGTCATTTACAGTATGAAATACAGCAGACAGATACCACAGCCTGACTGTAATCTGACTGTTATCTCCTGTCATTTACAGTATGAAATACAGCAGACAGATACCACAGCCTGACTGTAATCTGACTGTTATCTCCTGTCATTTACAGTATGAAATACAGCAGACAGACACCACAGCCTGACTGTAATCTGACTGTTATCTCCTGTCAGATCTCCTCATTGACATCAGAACACAGTCAACACCCAGGCAGGGCTCAACTGAGCTGATAAGCATCAATCTATTTGTCATCATGAAAAATCTGTTTTGTCCTCTGTGGCGCGTCGCGTTACGTATCCGTGTCAACCAGTGAGGACGTGAAGTGATACCACAGGCTGACCGTAACCTGGTGTCACATCTCCTCGGTGACACGTCAGAACAAGGTCATCACCCAGAACGGAACAGAGCTGAACTGATAAAGCATCAATCTGCCTGTCTTCTGTTGCGTTTCCAAATTACATTGAATATAAAGTAAGGAAATAAAATGAGGAGAAACACATGTTTATTGCAGATAAAGTTTCTTTCTGGTGTTTTAAATGTTTAGGATTCCTCTGTGTGGGTTTTCTTGCTTGTATTTCAGATCATCCCTACTGTACTTGTTTGTTGGTGTAGTTGATGTTCTCCATGCGTACTGGTCATCCTGTTGATTCCTTCAGTTGAGACCAATGAGATCAGATTCCCTTTGTCTCGCGAAGATCACCTCACCATCACCTTCACTTGAGGAATGATGATGATTTTATGTTTTATGTTTAAAAAAAAAGTCATGTTAAAATACCTATCGCATTACACATTGACAGAATGCATTTGAAACATCACACACAGTAAAATGTGTAGCTGACTTAATTAAATGATTTAATCGATAGGAGTGGGGGAAAAGGTGTCTGTGCATTGAAAAGCACAACATAACATGGAATTAAAGATAAGTTATACAATAAAGACGGCACTTCAACAAAGGCTATTTCACACCCTAGCCTGCTGAATATGCAAGATCAGTTTTCTTTCATTTTGACTTCGGCACAAATTAAAATGTGGCACTGACTCGCCCGTGGATGGATGTTTCAGCATTGTCTCAATGAAGAGTTAGGTGTTCAACTAGCCAGGCACAGTTACCAGCCTACTAGAGTTAGGTGTTCAACTAGCCACAGTTACCAACCTACTAGAGTTAGGTGTTCAACTAGCCAGGCACAGTTACCAACCTACTAGAGTTAGGTGTTCAACTAGCCAGGCACAGTTACCAACCTACTAGAGTTAGGTGTTCAACTAGCCACAGTTACCAACCTACTAGAGTTAGGTGTTCAACTAGCCAGACACAGTTACCAGCCTACTAGAGTTAGGTGTTCAACTAGCCAGGCACAGTTACCAACCTACTAGAGTTAGGTGTTCAACTAGCCACAGTTACCAACCTACTAGAGTTAGGTGTTCAACTAGCCAGCCACAGTTACCAACCTACTAGAGTTAGGTGTTCAACTAGCCAGGCACAGTTACCAACCTACTAGAGTTAGGTGTTCAACTAGCCACAGTTACCAACCTACTAGAGTTAGGTGTTCAACTAGCCACAGTTACCAACCTACTAGAGTTAGGTGTTCAACTAGCCAGGCACAGTTACCAACCTACTAGAGTTAGGTGTTCAACTAGCCACAGTTACCAACCTACTAGAGTTAGGTGTTCAACTAGCCAGCCACAGTTACCAACCTACTAGAGTTAGGTGTTCAACTAGCCAGGCACAGTTACCAACCTACTAGAGTTAGGTGTTCAACTAGCCACAGTTACCAACCTACTAGAGTTAGGTGTTCAACTAGCCACACACAGTTACCAACCTACTAGAGTTAGGTGTTCAACTAGCCACACACAGTTACCAACCTACTAGAGTTAGGTGTTCAACTAGCCACAGTTACCAGCCTACTAGAGTTAGGTGTTCAACTAGCCAGGCACAGTTACCAGCCTACTAGAGTTAGGTGTTCAACTAGCCAGGCACAGTTACCAACCTACTAGAGTTAGGTGTTCAACTAGCCAGGCACAGTTACCAACCTACTAGAGTTAGGTGTTCAACTAGCCAGGCACAGTTACCAGCCTACTAGAGTTAGGTGTTCAACTAGCCAGGCACAGTTACCAACCTACTAGAGTTAGGTGTTCAACTAGCCAGGCACAGTTACCAACCTACTAGAGTTAGGTGTTCAACTAGCCAGGCACAGTTACCAGCCTACTAGAGTTAGGTGTTCAACTAGCCAGGCACAGTTACCAACCTACTAGAGTTAGGTGTTCAACTAGCCAGGCACAGTTACCAACCTACTAGAGTTAGGTGTTCAACTAGCCAGGCACAGTTACCAACCTACTAGAGTTAGGTGTTCAACTAGCCACAGTTACCAACCTACTAGAGTTAGGTGTTCAACTAGCCAGGCACAGTTACCAACCTACTAGAGTTAGGTGTTCAACTAGCCACAGTTACCAGCCTACTAGAGTTAGGTGTTCAACTAGCCAGGCACAGTTACCAGCCTACTAGAGTTAGGTGTTCAACTACCACAAACAGTTACCAACCTACTAGAGTTAGGTGTTCAACTAGCCACAGTTACCAACCTACTAGAGTTAGGTGTTCAACTAGCCAGGCACAGTTACCAACCTACTAGAGTTAGGTGTTCAACTAGCCAGGCACGGTTACCAACCTACTAGAGTTAGGTGTTCAACTAGCCAGGCACAGTTACCAGCCTACTAGAGTTAGGTGTTCAACTAGCCAGGCACAGTTACCAACCTACTAGAGTTAGGTGTTCAACTACCACAAACAGTTACCAGCCTACTAGAGTTAGGTGTTCAACTAGCCACAGTTACCAACCTACTAGAGTTAGGTGTTCAACTAGCCAGGCACAGTTACCAACCTACTAGAGTTAGGTGTTCAACTAGCCACAGTTACCAGCCTACTAGAGTTAGGTGTTCAACTAGCCAGGCACAGTTACCAACCTACTAGAGTTAGGTGTTCAACTAGCCACAGTTACCAGCCTACTAGAGTTAGGTGTTCAACTAGCCACAGTTACCAGCCTACTAGAGTTAGGTGTTCAACTAGCCACAGTTACCAGCCTACTAGAGTTAGGTGTTCAACTAGCCACAGTTACCAGCCTACTAGAGTTAGGTGTTCAACTAGCCACAGTTACCAGCCTACTAGAGTTAGGTGTTCAACTAGCCACAGTTACC
This sequence comes from Coregonus lavaretus, assembly GCF_964263955.1. NCBI lineage: Eukaryota > Metazoa > Chordata > Actinopteri > Salmoniformes > Salmonidae > Coregonus > Coregonus lavaretus. The sequence goes on along the minus strand of NW_028159664.1, from coordinate 44,000 downwards.
AACCTACTAGAGTTAGGTGTTCAACTAGCCAGGCACAGTTACCAACCTACTAGAGTTAGGTGTTCAACTAGCCAGGCACAGTTACCAACCTACTAGAGTTAGGTGTTCGACTAGCCAGGCACAGTTACCAACCTACTAGAGTTAGGTGTTCAACTAGCCAGGCACGGTTACCAACCTACTAGAGTTAGGTGTTCAACTAGCCAGGCACAGTTACCAACCTACTAGAGTTAGGTGTTCGACTAGCCAGGCACAGTTACCAACCTACTAGAGTTAGGTGTTCAACTAGCCAGGCACGGTTACCAACCTACTAGAGTTAGGTGTTCAACTAGCCAGGCACAGTTACCAACCTACTAGAGTTAGGTGTTCAACTAGCCACGCACAGTTACCAGCCTACTAGAGTTAGGTGTTCAACTAGCCAGGCACAGTTACCAGCCTACTAGAGTTAGGTGTTCAACTAGCCAGGCACAGTTACCAACCTACTAGAGTTAGGTGTTCGACTAGCCAGGCACAGTTACCAACCTACTAGAGTTAGGTGTTCAACTAGCCAGGCACGGTTACCAACCTACTAGAGTTAGGTGTTCAACTAGCCAGGCACAGTTACCAACCTACTAGAGTTAGGTGTTCGACTAGCCAGGCACAGTTACCAACCTACTAGAGTTAGGTGTTCAACTAGCCAGGCACAGTTACCAGCCTACTAGAGTTAGGTGTTCAACTAGCCAGGCACAGTTACCAGCCTACTAGAGTTAGGTGTTCAACTAGCCACGCACAGTTACCAACCTACTAGAGTTAGGTGTTCAACTAGCCACGCACAGTTACCAACCTACTAGAGTTAGGTGTTCAACTAGCCAGGCACAGTTACCAGCCTACTAGAGTTAGGTGTTCAACTAGCCAGGCACAGTTACCAGCCTACTAGAGTTAGGTGTTCAACTAGCCAGACACAGTTACCAACCTACTAGAGTTAGGTGTTCAACTAGCCACAGTTACCAGCCTACTAGAGTTAGGTGTTCAACTAGCCAGGCACAGTTACCAACCTACTAGAGTTAGGTGTTCAACTAGCCACGCACAGTTACCAGCCTACTAGAGTTAGGTGTTCAACTAGCCACAGTTACCAACCTACTAGAGTTAGGTGTTCAACTACCACACACAGTTACCAGCCTACTAGAGTTAGGTGTTCAACTAGCCAGGCACAGTTACCAACCTACTAGAGTTAGGTGTTCAACTAGCCACAGTTACCAACCTACTAGAGTTAGGTGTTCAACTAGCCAGGCACAGTTACCAGCCTACTAGAGTTAGGTGTTCAACTAGCCACAGTTACCAGCCTACTAGAGTTAGGTGTTCAACTAGCCACAGTTACCAACCTACTAGAGTTAGGTGTTCAACTAGCCAGGCACAGTTACCAGCCTACTAGAGTTAGGTGTTCAACTAGCCAGGCACAGTTACCAACCTACTAGAGTTAGGTGTTCAACTAGCCACAGTTACCAACCTACTAGAGTTAGGTGTTCAACTAGCCACACACAGTTACCAACCTACTAGAGTTAGGTGTTCAACTACCACAAACAGTTACCAGCCTACTAGAGTTAGGTGTTCAACTAGCCACAGTTACCAACCTACTAGAGTTAGGTGTTCAACTAGCCACAGTTACCAACCTACTAGAGTTAGGTGTTCAACTAGCCAGGCACAGTTACCAACCTACTAGAGTTAGGTGTTCAACTAGCCAGGCACAGTTACCAGCCTACTAGAGTTAGGTGTTCAACTACCACAAACAGTTACCAACCTACTAGAGTTAGGTGTTCAACTAGCCAGGCACAGTTACCAGCCTACTAGAGTTAGGTGTTCAACTAGCCACACACAGTTACCAGCCTACTAGAGTTAGGTGTTCAACTAGCCAGGCACAGTTACCAGCCTACTAGAGTTAGGTGTTCAACTAGCCACGCACAGTTACCAACCTACTAGAGTTAGGTGTTCAACTAGCCACACACAGTTACCAACCTACTAGAGTTAGGTGTTCAACTAGCCAGGCACAGTTACCAGCCTACTAGAGTTAGGTGTTCAACTAGCCAGGCACAGTTACCAGCCTACTAGAGTTAGGTGTTCAACTAGCCAGGCACAGTTACCAACCTACTAGAGTTAGGTGTTCAACTAGCCACAGTTACCAACCTACTAGAGTTAGGTGTTCAACTAGCCAGGCACAGTTACCAACCTACTAGAGTTAGGTGTTCAACTAGCCACAGTTACCAACCTACTAGAGTTAGGTGTTCAACTAGCCACAGTTACCAACCTACTAGAGTTAGGTGTTCAACTACCACACACAGTTACCAGCCTACTAGAGTTAGGTGTTCGACTAGCCACAGTTACCAACCTACTAGAGTTAGGTGTTCAACTACCACACACAGTTACCAACCTACTAGAGTTAGGTGTTCAACTAGCCAGGCACAGTTACCAACCTACTAGAGTTAGGTGTTCAACTAGCCAGGCACAGTTACCAGCCTACTAGAGTTAGGTGTTCAACTACCACAAACAGTTACCAACCTACTAGAGTTAGGTGTTCAACTAGCCAGGCACAGTTACCAGCCTACTAGAGTTAGGTGTTCAACTAGCCAGGCACAGTTACCAACCTACTAGAGTTAGGTGTTCAACTACCACACACAGTTACCAACCTACTAGAGTTAGGTGTTCAACTAGCCACAGTTACCAACCTACTAGAGTTAGGTGTTCAACTAGCCAGGCACAGTTACCAACCTACTAGAGTTAGGTGTTCAACTAGCCACACACAGTTACCAGCCTACTAGAGTTAGGTGTTCAACTACCACAAACAGTTACCAACCTACTAGAGTTAGGTGTTCAACTAGCCACAGTTACCAACCTACTAGAGTTAGGTGTTCAACTACCACACACAGTTACCAACCTACTAGAGTTAGGTGTTCAACTAGCCACAGTTACCAACCTACTAGAGTTAGGTGTTCAACTAGCCAGGCACAGTTACCAACCTACTAGAGTTAGGTGTTCAACTAGCCACGCACAGTTACCAACCTACTAGAGTTAGGTGTTCAACTAGCCAGGCACAGTTACCAACCTACTAGAGTTAGGTGTTCAACTAGCCAGGCACGGTTACCAACCTACTAGAGTTAGGTGTTCAACTAGCCAGGCACAGTTACCAACCTACTAGAGTTAGGTGTTCGACTAGCCAGGCACAGTTACCAACCTACTAGAGTTAGGTGTTCAACTAGCCAGGCACGGTTACCAACCTACTAGAGTTAGGTGTTCAACTAGCCAGGCACAGTTACCAACCTACTAGAGTTAGGTGTTCAACTAGCCACGCACAGTTACCAGCCTACTAGAGTTAGGTGTTCAACTAGCCAGGCACAGTTACCAACCTACTAGAGTTAGGTGTTCGACTAGCCAGGCACAGTTACCAACCTACTAGAGTTAGGTGTTCAACTAGCCAGGCACGGTTACCAACCTACTAGAGTTAGGTGTTCAACTAGCCAGGCACAGTTACCAACCTACTAGAGTTAGGTGTTCGACTAGCCAGGCACAGTTACCAACCTACTAGAGTTAGGTGTTCAACTAGCCAGGCACGGTTACCAACCTACTAGAGTTAGGTGTTCAACTAGCCAGGCACAGTTACCAACCTACTAGAGTTAGGTGTTCAACTAGCCACGCACAGTTACCAACCTACTAGAGTTAGGTGTTCAACTAGCCAGGCACAGTTACCAGCCTACTAGAGTTAGGTGTTCAACTAGCCAGGCACAGTTACCAGCCTACTAGAGTTAGGTGTTCAACTAGCCAGACACAGTTACCAACCTACTAGAGTTAGGTGTTCAACTAGCCACAGTTACCAGCCTACTAGAGTTAGGTGTTCAACTAGCCAGGCACAGTTACCAACCTACTAGAGTTAGGTGTTCAACTAGCCACGCACAGTTACCAACCTACTAGAGTTAGGTGTTCAACTAGCCACAGTTACCAACCTACTAGAGTTAGGTGTTCAACTAGCCACAGTTACCAACCTACTAGAGTTAGGTGTTCAACTAGCCAGGCACAGTTACCAGCCTACTAGAGTTAGGTGTTCAACTAGCCAGGCACAGTTACCAACCTACTAGAGTTAGGTGTTCAACTAGCCACAGTTACCAACCTACTAGAGTTAGGTGTTCAACTAGCCACACACAGTTACCAACCTACTAGAGTTAGGTGTTCAACTACCACAAACAGTTACCAGCCTACTAGAGTTAGGTGTTCAACTAGCCAGGCACAGTTACCAGCCTACTAGAGTTAGGTGTTCAACTACCACAAACAGTTACCAACCTACTAGAGTTAGGTGTTCAACTACCACAAACAGTTACCAACCTACTAGAGTTAGGTGTTCAACTAGCCAGGCACAGTTACCAGCCTACTAGAGTTAGGTGTTCAACTAGCCACAGTTACCAACCTACTAGAGTTAGGTGTTCAACTACCACACACAGTTACCAGCCTACTAGAGTTAGGTGTTCGACTAGCCACAGTTACCAACCTACTAGAGTTAGGTGTTCAACTAGCCACGCACAGTTACCAACCTACTAGAGTTAGGTGTTCAACTAGCCACACACAGTTACCAACCTACTAGAGTTAGGTGTTCAACTAGCCAGGCACAGTTACCAGCCTACTAGAGTTAGGTGTTCAACTAGCCAGGCACAGTTACCAGCCTACTAGAGTTAGGTGTTCAACTAGCCAGGCACAGTTACCAACCTACTAGAGTTAGGTGTTCAACTAGCCAGGCACAGTTACCAACCTACTAGAGTTAGGTGTTCAACTAGCCAGGCACAGTTACCAACCTACTAGAGTTAGGTGTTCAACTAGCCAGGCACAGTTACCAACCTACTAGAGTTAGGTGTTCAACTAGCCACAGTTACCAACCTACTAGAGTTAGGTGTTCAACTAGCCAGGCACAGTTACCAACCTACTAGAGTTAGGTGTTCAACTAGCCACAGTTACCAACCTACTAGAGTTAGGTGTTCAACTAGCCACAGTTACCAACCTACTAGAGTTAGGTGTTCAACTACCACACACAGTTACCAGCCTACTAGAGTTAGGTGTTCGACTAGCCACAGTTACCAACCTACTAGAGTTAGGTGTTCAACTACCACACACAGTTACCAACCTACTAGAGTTAGGTGTTCAACTAGCCAGGCACAGTTACCAACCTACTAGAGTTAGGTGTTCAACTAGCCAGGCACAGTTACCAGCCTACTAGAGTTAGGTGTTCAACTACCACAAACAGTTACCAACCTACTAGAGTTAGGTGTTCAACTAGCCAGGCACAGTTACCAGCCTACTAGAGTTAGGTGTTCAACTAGCCAGGCACAGTTACCAACCTACTAGAGTTAGGTGTTCAACTACCACACACAGTTACCAACCTACTAGAGTTAGGTGTTCAACTAGCCACAGTTACCAACCTACTAGAGTTAAGTGTTCAACTAGCCAGGCACAGTTACCAACCTACTAGAGTTAGGTGTTCAACTAGCCACGCACAGTTACCAACCTACTAGAGTTAGGTGTTCAACTAGCCAGGCACAGTTACCAACCTACTAGAGTTAGGTGTTCAACTACCACAAACAGTTACCAACCTACTAGAGTTAGGTGTTCAACTAGCCAGCCACAGTTACCAGCCTACTAGAGTTAGGTGTTCAACTAGCCAGCCACAGTTACCAACCTACTAGAGTTAGGTGTTCAACTAGCCACAGTTACCAACCTACTAGAGTTAGGTGTTCAACTACCACAGTTACCAACCTACTAGAGTTAGGTGTTCAACTAGCCACAGTTACCAACCTACTAGAGTTAGGTGTTCAACTACCACAGTTACCAACCTACTAGAGTTAGGTGTTCAACTAGCCACAGTTACCAACCTACTAGAGTTAGGTGTTCAACTACCACAAACAGTTACCAACCTACTAGAGTTAGGTGTTCAACTAGCCAGGCACAGTTACCAACCTACTAGAGTTAGGTGTTCAACTAGCCAGGCACAGTTACCAACCTACTAGAGTTAGGTGTTCAACTAGCCAGGCACAGTTACCAACCTACTAGAGTTAGGTGTTCAACTAGCCAGGCACAGTTACCAACCTACTAGAGTTAGGTGTTCAACTAGCCAGGCACAGTTACCAACCTACTAGAGTTAGGTGTTCAACTAGCCAGGCACAGTTACCAACCTACTAGAGTTAGGTGTTCAACTACCACACACAGTTACCAACCTACTAGAGTTAGGTGTTCAACTAGCCAGGCACAGTTACCAACCTACTAGAGTTAGGTGTTCAACTAGCCAGGCACAGTTACCAACCTACTAGAGTTAGGTGTTCAACTACCACACACAGTTACCAGCCTACTAGAGTTAGGTGTTCAACTAGCCAGGCACAGTTACCAACCTACTAGAGTTAGGTGTTCAACTAGCCAGGCACGGTTACCAACCTACTAGAGTTAGGTGTTCAACTAGCCAGGCACAGTTACCAGCCTACTAGAGTTAGGTGTTCAACTAGCCAGGCACAGTTACCAGCCTACTAGAGTTAGGTGTTCAACTAGCCAGGCACAGTTACCAACATACTAGAGTTAGGTGTTCAACTAGCCACAGTTACCAACCTACTAGAGTTAGGTGTTCAACTAGCCAGGCACAGTTACCAGCCTACTAGAGTTAGGTGTTCAACTAGCCAGGCACAGTTACCAGCCTACTAGAGTTAGGTGTTCAACTAGCCAGGCACAGTTACCAGCCTACTAGAGTTAGGTGTTCAACTAGCCAGGCACAGTTACCAACCTACTAGAGTTAGGTGTTCAACTAGCCAGGCACAGTTACCAACCTACTAGAGTTAGGTGTTCAACTAGCCACGCACAGTTACCAACCTACTAGAGTTAGGTGTTCAACTAGCCACAGTTACCAACCTACTAGAGTTAGGTGTTCAACTAGCCACGCACAGTTACCAACCTACTAGAGTTAGGTGTTCAACTACCACAAACAGTTACCAACCTACTAGAGTTAGGTGTTCAACTAGCCACAGTTACCAACCTACTAGAGTTAGGTGTTCAACTAGCCAGGCACAGTTACCAGCCTACTAGAGTTAGGTGTTCAACTAGCCACAGTTACCAACCTACTAGAGTTAGGTGTTCAACTAGCCACGCACAGTTACCAACCTACTAGAGTTAGGTGTTCAACTAGCCACAGTTACCAACCTACTAGAGTTAGGTGTTCAACTAGCCACAGTTACCAGCCTACTAGAGTTAGGTGTTCAACTACCACACACAGTTACCAACCTACTAGAGTTAGGTGTTCAACTAGCCAGGCACAGTTACCAACCTACTAGAGTTAGGTGTTCAACTAGCCAGGCACAGTTACCAACCTACTAGAGTTAGGTGTTCAACTAGCCAGGCACAGTTACCAGCCTACTAGAGTTAGGTGTTCAACTAGCCACACACAGTTACCAACCTACTAGAGTTAGGTGTTCAACTACCACAAACAGTTACCAGCCTACTAGAGTTAGGTGTTCAACTAGCCAGGCACAGTTACCAGCCTACTAGAGTTAGGTGTTCAACTAGCCACACACAGTTACCAACCTACTAGAGTTAGGTGTTCAACTACCACAAACAGTTACCAGCCTACTAGAGTTAGGTGTTCAACTAGCCAGGCACAGTTACCAACCTACTAGAGTTAGGTGTTCAACTACCACAAACAGTTACCAACCTACTAGAGTTAGGTGTTCAACTAGCCAGGCACAGTTACCAACCTACTAGAGTTAGGTGTTCAACTAGCCAGGCACAGTTACCAACCTACTAGAGTTAGGTGTTCAACTACCACAAACAGTTACCAACCTACTAGAGTTAGGTGTTCAACTACCACAAACAGTTACCAGCCTACTAGAGTTAGGTGTTCAACTACCACGAACAGTTACCAGCCTACTAGAGTTAGGTGTTCAACTACCACGAACAGTTACCAACCTACTAGAGTTAGGTGTTCAACTAGCCAGGCACAGTTACCAGCCTACTAGAGTTAGGTGTTCAACTAGCCAGGCACAGTTACCAACCTACTAGAGTTAGGTGTTCAACTACCACGAACAGTTACCAGCCTACTAGAGTTAGGTGTTCAACTACCACGAACAGTTACCAGCCTACTAGAGTTAGGTGTTCAACTACCACGAACAGTTACCAGCCTACTAGAGTTAGGTGTTCAACTACCACGAACAGTTACCAACCTACTAGAGTTAGGTGTTCAACTAGCCAGGCACAGTTACCAGCCTACTAGAGTTAGGTGTTCAACTAGCCAGACACAGTTACCAGCCTACTAGAGTTAGGTGTTCAACTACCACAAACAGTTACCAACCTACTAGAGTTAGGTGTTCAACTAGCCACACACAGTTACCAGCCTACTAGAGTTAGGTGTTCAACTAGCCAGGCACAGTTACCAGCCTACTAGAGTTAGGTGTTCAACTAGCCAGGCACAGTTACCAGCCTACTAGAGTTAGGTGTTCAACTACCACAAACAGTTACCAGCCTACTAGAGTTAGGTGTTCAACTAGCCAGGCACAGTTACCAGCCTACTAGAGTTAGGTGTTCAACTAGCCAGGCACAGTTACCAACCTACTAGAGTTAGGTGTTCAACTAGCCAGGCACAGTTACCAACCTACTAGAGTTAGGTGTTCAACTAGCCAGGCACAGTTACCAACCTACTAGAGTTAGGTGTTCAACTACCACAAACAGTTACCAACCTACTAGAGTTAGGTGTTCAACTAGCCACGAACAGTTACCAACCTACTAGAGTTAGGTGTTCAACTAGCCAGGCACAGTTACCAACCTACTAGAGTTAGGTGTTCAACTAGCCAGGCACAGTTACCAACCTACTAGAGTTAGGTGTTCAACTAGCCAGGCACAGTTACCAACCTACTAGAGTTAGGTGTTCAACTAGCCAGGCACAGTTACCAACCTACTAGAGTTAGGTGTTCAACTAGCCACAGTTACCAGCCTACTAGAGTTAGGTGTTCAACTAGCCAGGCACAGTTACCAACCTACTAGAGTTAGGTGTTCAACTAGCCACAGTTACCAGCCTACTAGAGTTAGGTGTTCAACTAGCCACAGTTACCAGCCTACTAGAGTTAGGTGTTCAACTAGCCACAGTTACCAACCTACTAGAGTTAGGTGTTCAACTAGCCAGGCACAGTTACCAACCTACTAGAGTTAGGTGTTCAACTAGCCAGGCACAGTTACCAACCTACTAGAGTTAGGTGTTCAACTAGCCAGGCACAGTTACCAGCCTACTAGAGTTAGGTGTTCAACTAGCCAGACACAGTTACCAACCTACTAGAGTTAGGTGTTCAACTAGCCAGACACAGTTACCAACCTACTAGAGTTAGGTGTTCAACTACCACAAACAGTTACCAACCTACTAGAGTTAGGTGTTCAACTACCACAAACAGTTACCAGCCTACTAGAGTTAGGTGTTCAACTACCACAAACAGTTACCAGCCTACTAGAGTTAGGTGTTCAACTACCACAAACAGTTACCAACCTACTAGAGTTAGGTGTTCAACTACCACAAACAGTTACCAGCCTACTAGAGTTAGGTGTTCAACTACCACAAACAGTTACCAGCCTACTAGAGTTAGGTGTTCAACTACCACAAACAGTTACCAACCTACTAGAGTTAGGTGTTCGACTAGCCACAGTTACCAACCTACTAGAGTTAGGTGTTCAACTAGCCAGGCACAGTTACCAGCCTACTAGAGTTAGGTGTTCAACTACCACAAACAGTTACCAGCCTACTAGAGTTAGGTGTTCAACTAGCCAGGCACAGTTACCAGCCTACTAGAGTTAGGTGTTCAACTACCACAAACAGTTACCAGCCTACTAGAGTTAGGTGTTCAACTAGCCACAGTTACCAACCTACTAGAGTTAGGTGTTCAACTAGCCAGGCACAGTTACCAACCTACTAGAGTTAGGTGTTCAACTAGCCAGGCACAGTTACCAACCTACTAGAGTTAGGTGTTCAACTAGCCAGGCACAGTTACCAACCTACTAGAGTTAGGTGTTCAACTAGCCAGACACAGTTACCAACCTACTAGAGTTAGGTGTTCAACTAGCCAGGCACAGTTACCAACCTACTAGAGTTAGGTGTTCAACTAGCCACAGTTACCAACCTACTAGAGTTAGGTGTTCAACTAGCCAGACACAGTTACCAACCTACTAGAGTTAGGTGTTCAACTAGCCAGGCACAGTTACCAGCCTACTAGAGTTAGGTGTTCAACTAGCCACAGTTACCAACCTACTAGAGTTAGGTGTTCAACTACCACAAACAGTTACCAGCCTACTAGAGTTAGGTGTTCAACTAGCCACAGTTACCAACCTACTAGAGTTAGGTGTTCAACTACCACACACAGTTACCAACCTACTAGAGTTAGGTGTTCAACTAGCCAGGCACAGTTACCAACCTACTAGAGTTAGGTGTTCAACTAGCCAGGCACAGTTACCAGCCTACTAGAGTTAGGTGTTCAACTACCACAAACAGTTACCAACCTACTAGAGTTAGGTGTTCAACTAGCCAGGCACAGTTACCAGCCTACTAGAGTTAGGTGTTCAACTACCACAAACAGTTACCAGCCTACTAGAGTTAGGTGTTCAACTAGCCAGGCACAGTTACCAGCCTACTAGAGTTAGGTGTTCAACTACCACAAACAGTTACCAGCCTACTAGAGTTAGGTGTTCAACTAGCCACAGTTACCAGCCTACTAGAGTTAGGTGTTCAACTACCACGCACAGTTACCAACCTACTAGAGTTAGGTGTTCAACTAGCCACAGTTACCAACCTACTAGAGTTAGGTGTTCAACTAGCCAGGCACAGTTACCAACCTACTAGAGTTAGGTGTTCAACTAGCCACAGTTACCAACCTACTAGAGTTAGGTGTTCAACTAGCCAGGCACAGTTACCAGCCTACTAGAGTTAGGTGTTCAACTAGCCACGCACAGTTACCAGCCTACTAGAGTTAGGTGTTCGACTAGCCACAGTTACCAACCTACTAGAGTTAGGTGTTCAACTACCACACACAGTTACCAACCTACTAGAGTTAGGTGTTCAACTAGCCAGGCACAGTTACCAGCCTGCTAGAGTTAGGTGTTCAACTAGCCAGGCACAGTTACCAGCCTACTAGAGTTAGGTGTTCAACTAGCCACGCACAGTTACCAGCCTACTAGAGTTAGGTGTTCAACTACCACAAACAGTTACCAGCCTAGTAGAGTTAGGTGTTCAACTAGCCACACACAGTTACCAACCTACTAGAGTTAGGTGTTCAACTAGCCAGGCACAGTTACCAGCCTACTAGACTTAGGTGTTCAACTAGCCAGGCACAGTTACCAGCCTACTAGAGTTAGGTGTTCAACTAGCCAGGCACAGTTACCAACCTACTAGAGTTAGGTGTTCAACTAGCCAGGCACAGTTACCAGCCTACTAGAGTTAGGTGTTCAACTAGCCAGGCACAGTTACCAGCCTGCTAGAGTTAGGTGTTCAACTAGCCAGGCACAGTTACCAGCCTACTAGAGTTAGGTGTTCAACTAGCCACGCACAGTTACCAGCCTACTAGAGTTAGGTGTTCAACTACCACAAACAGTTACCAGCCTAGTAGAGTTAGGTGTTCAACTAGCCACACACAGTTACCAACCTACTAGAGTTAGGTGTTCAACTAGCCAGGCACAGTTACCAGCCTACTAGAGTTAGGTGTTCAACTAGCCAGGCACAGTTACCAACCTACTAGAGTTAGGTGTTCAACTACCACAAACAGTTACCAGCCTACTAGAGTTAGGTGTTCAACTACCACAAACAGTTACCAGCCTACTAGAGTTAGGTGTTCAACTACCACAAACAGTTACCAGCCTACTAGAGTTAGGTGTTCAACTACCACAAACAGTTACCAGCCTACTAGAGTTAGGTGTTCAACTAGCCAGGCACAGTTACCAGCCTACTAGAGTTAGGTGTTCAACTAGCCACAGTTACCAACCTAATTGAGTTAGGTGTTCAACTAGCCAGGCACAGTTACCAGCCTACTAGAGTTAGGTGTTCAACTACCACAAACAGTTACCAGCCTACTAGAGTTAGGTGTTCAACTACCACAAACAGTTACCAACCTACTAGAGTTAGGTGTTCAACTAGCCAGGCACGGTTACCAACCTACTAGAGTTAGGTGTTCAACTACCACAAACAGTTACCAACCTACTAGAGTTAGGTGTTCAACTACCACAAACAGTTACCAGCCTACTAGAGTTAGGTGTTCGACTACCACAAACAGTTACCAGCCTACTAGAGTTAGGTGTTCAACTACCACAAACAGTTACCAACCTACTAGAGTTAGGTGTTCAACTACCACAAACAGTTACCAACCTACTAGAGTTAGGTGTTCAACTAGCCAGGCACAGTTACCAGCCTACTAGAGTTAGGTGTTCAACTACCACAAACAGTTACCAACCTACTAGAGTTAGGTGTTCAACTACCACAAACAGTTACCAACCTACTAGAGTTAGGTGTTCAACTAGCCAGGCACAGTTACCAGCCTACTAGAGTTAGGTGTTCAACTAGCCAGGCACAGTTACCAGCCTACTAGAGTTAGGTGTTCAACTAGCCAGGCACAGTTACCAACCTACTAGAGTTAGGTGTTCAACTAGCCAGGCACAGTTACCAACCTACTAGAGTTAGGTGTTCAACTACCACAAACAGTTACCAACCTACTAGAGTTAGGTGTTCAACTAGCCAGGCACAGTTACCAGCCTACTAGAGTTAGGTGTTCAACTACCACAAACAGTTACCAACCTACTAGAGTTAGGTGTTCAACTAGCCAGGCACAGTTACCAGCCTACTAGAGTTAGGTGTTCAACTAGCCAGGCACAGTTACCAGCCTACTAGAGTTAGGTGTTCGACTACCACAAACAGTTACCAGCCTACTAGAGTTAGGTGTTCAACTAGCCACAGTTACCAACCTACTAGAGTTAGGTGTTCAACTAGCCAGGCACAGTTACCAGCCTACTAGAGTTAGGTGTTCAACTAGCCAGGCACAGTTACCAGCCTACTAGAGTTAGGTGTTCAACTAGCCAGGCACAGTTACCAACCTACTAGAGTTAGGTGTTCAACTAGCCAGGCACAGTTACCAACCTACTAGAGTTAGGTGTTCAACTAGCCAGGCACAGTTACCAACCTACTAGAGTTAGGTGTTCAACTACCACAAACAGTTACCAGCCTACTAGAGTTAGGTGTTCAACTACCACAAACAGTTACCAACCTACTAGAGTTAGGTGTTCAACTACCACAAACAGTTACCAACCTACTAGAGTTAGGTGTTCAACTAGTCAGGCACAGTTACCAGCCTACTAGAGTTAGGTGTTCAACTAGCCAGGCACAGTTACCAACCTACTAGAGTTAGGTGTTCAACTAGCCAGGCACAGTTACCAGCCTACTAGAGTTAGGTGTTCAACTAGCCAGGCACAGTTACCAGCCTACTAGAGTTAGGTGTTCAACTACCACAAACAGTTACCAGCCTACTAGAGTTAGGTGTTCAACTAGCCAGGCACAGTTACCAACCTACTAGAGTTAGGTGTTCAACTAGCCAGGCACAGTTACCAACCTACTAGAGTTAGGTGTTCAACTAGCCAGGCACAGTTACCAACCTACTAGAGTTAGGTGTTCAACTAGCCAGGCACAGTTACCAGCCTACTAGAGTTAGGTGTTCAACTAGCCAGACACAGTTACCAACCTACTAGAGTTAGGTGTTCAACTAGCCAGGCACAGTTACCAACCTACTAGAGTTAGGTGTTCAACTAGCCAGGCACAGTTACCAACCTACTAGAGTTAGGTGTTCAACTAGCCACAGTTACCAGCCTACTAGAGTTAGGTGTTCAACTAGCCACAGTTACCAGCCTACTAGAGTTAGGTGTTCAACTAGCCAGGCACAGTTACCAGCCTACTAGAGTTAGGTGTTCAACTAGCCAGGCACAGTTACCAGCCTACTAGAGTTAGGTGTTCAACTAGCCACAGTTACCAGCCTACTAGAGTTAGGTGTTCAACTAGCCACAGTTACCAACCTACTAGAGTTAGGTGTTCAACTAGCCAGGCACAGTTACCAACCTACTAGAGTTAGGTGTTCAACTAGCCAGGCACAGTTACCAACCTACTAGAGTTAGGTGTTCAACTAGCCAGGCACAGTTACCAGCCTACTAGAGTTAGGTGTTCAACTACCACAAACAGTTACCAACCTACTAGAGTTAGGTGTTCAACTACCACAAACAGTTACCAGCCTACTAGAGTTAGGTGTTCAACTAGCCAGGCACAGTTACCAACCTACTAGAGTTAGGTGTTCAACTAGCCAGGCACAGTTACCAACCTACTAGAGTTAGGTGTTCAACTAGCCAGGCACAGTTACCAACCTACTAGAGTTAGGTGTTCAACTAGCCAGGCACAGTTACCAGCCTACTAGAGTTAGGTGTTCAACTAGCCAGGCACAGTTACCAGCCTACTAGAGTTAGGTGTTCAACTACCACGCACAGTTACCAACCTACTAGAGTTAGGTGTTCAACTAGCCAGGCACAGTTACCAACCTACTAGAGTTAGGTGTTCAACTAGCCAGGCACAGTTACCAGCCTACTAGAGTTAGGTGTTCAACTACCACAAACAGTTACCAACCTACTAGAGTTAGGTGTTCAACTACCACGCACAGTTACCAACCTACTAGAGTTAGGTGTTCAACTAGCCACGCACAGTTACCAACCTACTAGAGTTAGGTGTTCAACTACCACAAACAGTTACCAACCTACTAGAGTTAGGTGTTCAACTAGCCACACACAGTTACCAGCCTACTAGAGTTAGGTGTTCAACTACCACAAACAGTTACCAGCCTACTAGAGTTAGGTGTTCAACTACCACAAACAGTTACCAACCTACTAGAGTTAGGTGTTCAACTAGCCAGGCACAGTTACCAACCTACTAGAGTTAGGTGTTCGACTAGCCACAGTTACCAGCCTACTAGAGTTAGGTGTTCAACTAGCCAGGCACAGTTACCAGCCTACTAGAGTTAGGTGTTCAACTAGCCAGGCACAGTTACCAACCTACTAGAGTTAGGTGTTCAACTAGCCAGGCACAGTTACCAACCTACTAGAGTTAGGTGTTCAACTAGCCAGGCACGGTTACCAGCCTACTAGAGTTAGGTGTTCAACTACCACAAACAGTTACCAACCTACTAGAGTTAGGTGTTCGACTACCACGAACAGTTACCAACCTACTAGAGTTAGGTGTTCAACTAGCCAGGCACGGTTACCAACCTACTAGAGTTAGGTGTTCAACTAGCCAGGCACAGTTACCAGCCTACTAGAGTTAGGTGTTCAACTACCACAAACAGTTACCAGCCTACTAGAGTTAGGTGTTCAACTAGCCAGGCACAGTTACCAACCTACTAGAGTTAGGTTTCGACTACCACGAACAGTTACCAACCTACTAGAGTTAGCGACAGGCGGGTGAGCAATATCCACCGTGATAGTACGGATGGAGCTGCAATGTGAAGCTAACTGAAGCTGGCTAGCTTTAGAAAACCCTGAGGAGATCAACGTGAAGCTAACTGAAGCTGGCTAGCTTTAGAAAACCCTGAGGAGATCAATGTGAAGCTAACTGAAGCTGGCTAGCTTTAGAAAACCCTGAGGAGATCAACGTGAAGCTAACTGAAGCTGGCTAGCTTTAGAAAACCCTGAGGAGATCAACGTGAAGCTAACTGAAGCTGGCTAGCCTTAGAACACCCTGAGGAGATCAATGTGAAGCTAACTGAAGCTGGCTAGCTTTAGAAAACCCTGAGGAGATCAACGTGAAGCTAACTGAAGCTGGCTAGCTTTAGAACACCCTGAGGAGATCATTGTGAAGCTAACTGAAGCTGGCTAGCTTTAGAAAACCCTGAGGAGATCAATGTGAAGCTAACTGAAGCTGGCTAGCTTTAGAACACCCTGAGTAGATCAATGTGAAGCTAACTGAAGCTGGCTAGCTTTAGAAAACCCTGAGTAGATCAACGTGAAGCTAACTGAAGCTGGCTAGCTTTAGAAAACCCTGAGGAGATCAATGTGAAGCTAACTGAAGCTGGCTAGCTTTAGAACACCCTGAGTAGATCCAGCTTCAATCGTAGTACACCCCTCTGGTTGGAGGATACCGGATTTCCTGCTTAATTCCTCCTGATTCTCAGAATGTTTCAACCGGGATTTCTAGGAAAACATGGGAATTTGGTGAAAAGTTACCAAAATGTTGAAACCCTATCCCATGTTAATCTCTTCCTTCTCTCCTCTCCTGCAGGTGGTAGATATTAAGGAGAAGCTGAAGCAGTCTAAAAAGTTCTGGTCCAACCTGCCAGATGAGATCTGTGTTAAAGACAAGATGACAGAGTCAGATGAAGAGCAGTGCTGGAACAGTCACGCCAAGGCCAGGTGAGGTGTTCAGCATTAATAGTCCCGTCTGGTTTCATTATGCAGCCCAGCTTTACGACCTCTACTGCTTTATGACCTCTACTGCTTTACGACCTCTTCTGCTTTATGACCTCTACTGCTTTATGATCGCTGACAGCTGCTCTCTGACTGCTGGAGAACCTTCTTCTCTTTATGACCGCTGACAGCTGCTCTCTGAGTGCTGGAGAACCTCTTTATGACCGCTGACAGCTGCTCTCTGAGTGCTGGAGAACCTCTTTATGACCGCTGACAGCTGCTCTCTGAGTGCTGGAGAACCTTCTTCTCTTTATGACCGCTGACAGCTGCTCTCTGAGTGCTGGAGAACCTTCTTCTCTTTATGACCGCTGACAGCTGCTCTCTGAGTGCTGGGGAACCTCTTTATGACCACTGACAGCTGCTCTCTGAGTGCTGGAGAACCTCTTTATGACCGCTGACAGCTGCTCTCTGACTGCTGGAGAACCTCTTTATGACCGCTGACAGCTGCTCTCTGAGTGCTGGAGAACCTCTTTATGACCGCTGACAGCTGCTCTCTGACTGCTGGAGAACCTCTTTATGACCGCTGACAGCTGCTCTCTGAGTGCTGGAGAACCTCTTTATGACCACTGACAGCTGCTCTCTGAGTGCTGGAGAACCTCTTTATGACCGCTGACAGCTGCTCTCTGAGTGCTGGAGAACCTCTTTATGACCGCTGACAGCTGCTCTCTGAGTGCTGGAGAACCTTCTTCTCTTTATGACCGCTGACAGCTGCTCTCTGAGTGCTGGAGAACCTCTTTATGACCGCTGACAGCTGCTCTCTGAGTGCTGGAGAACCTCTTTATGACCGCTGACAGCTGCTCTCTGAGTGCTGGAGAACCTCTTTATGACCGCTGACAGCTGCTCTCTGAGTGCTGGAGAACCTCTTTATGACCACTGACAGCTGCTCTCTGAGTGCTGGAGAACCTTCTTCTCTTTATGACCGCTGACAGCTGCTCTCTGAGTGCTGGAGAACCTCTTTATGACCGCTGACAGCTGCTCTCTGAGTGCTGGAGAACCTTCTTCTCTTTATGACCGCTGACAGCTGCTCTCTGAGTGCTGGATAACCTTTTTATGACCGCTGACAACTGCTCTCTGAGTGCTGGAGAACCTCTTTATGACCGCTGACAGCTGCTCTCTGAGTGCTGGAGAACCTCTTTATGACCACTGACAGCTGCTCTCTGAGTGCTGGAGAACGCTCCACACGATACAGATAATTAAATCATTTCCTGCTAATGAAATGTCATTCAGTCTTTTAATATGTTTCTTCTGTATTCCTCAGAGATGTTTCTGAACACCTGTTGTTGTTGTTGTTGACGACACAGTTGTTATCCTCCCTCTCCCAGGTATTTTCCTGAGGTGGTAAAGGACGGCCTCACCAACCAGCTGAACAACCCAGAGGTAGAGGTGGACATCACTAGACCAGACACTCTGATTCGCCAACAGATCATGACACTCAGAGTCATGACCAACAAGCTGAAGAACGCCTACAATGGAAACGACATCTACTTTCAGGACTCCAGTAAGTCAGCTGCATTGTGTCCCAAATGACACCCGATTCTCTATACAGTGCACTACTTTAGACCAGAGCCCTTAGGGGTCTATATAGGGTGGCCCTTTGACCAGAGCCCTTAGGGGTCTATAGAGGGTGGCCCTTTGACCAGAGCCCTTAGGGGTCTATAGAGGGTGGCCCTTTGAGAAGCAGCCCTTAGGGGTCTATATAGGGTGGCCCTTTGACCAGAGCCTTTAGGGGTCTATATAGGGTGGCCCTTTGACCAGAGCCCTTAGGGGTCTATAGAGGGTGGCCCTTTGACCAGAGCCCTTAGGGGTCTATAGAGGGTGGCCCTTTGACCAGAGCCCTTAGGGGTCTATAGAGGGTGGCCCTTTGACCAGAGCCTTTAGGGGTCTATATAGGGTGGCCCTTTGACCAGAGCCTTTAGGGGTCTATATAGGGTGGCCCTTTGACCAGAGCCCTTAGGGGTCTATATAGGGTGGCCCTTTGACCAGAGCCCTTAGGGGTCTATAGAGGGTGGCCCTTTGACCAGAGCCCTTAGGGGTCTATAGAGGGTGGCCCTTTGACCAGAGCCCTTAGGGGTCTATATAGGGTGGCACTTTGAGAAGCAGCCCTTAGGGGTCTATAGAGGGTGGCCCTTTGACCAGAGCCCTTAGGGGTCTATAGAGGGTGGCCCTTTGAGAAGGAGCCCTTAGGGGTCTATATAGGGTGGCCCTTTGACCAGAGCCCTTAGGGGTCTATATAGGGTGGCCCTTTGACCAGAGCCCTTAGGGGTCTATATAGGGTGGCCCTTTGACCAGAGCCTTTAGGGGTCTATAGAGGGTGGCCCTTTGACCAGAGCCTTTAGGGGTCTATAGAGGGTGGCCCTTTGACCAGAGCCCTTAGGGGTCTATATAGGGTGGCCCTTTGACCAGAGCCCTTAGGGGTCTATAGAGGGTGGCCCTTTGACCAGAGCCCTTAGGGGTCTATAGAGGGTGGCCCTTTGACCAGAGCCCTTAGGGGTCTATAGAGGGTGGCCCTTTGAGAAGCAGCCCTTAGGGGTCTATAGAGGGTGGCCCTTTGACCAGAGCCCTTAGGGGTCTATAGAGGGTGGCCCTTTGACCAGAGCCCTTAGGGGTCTATAGAGGGTGGCCCTTTGACCAGAGCCCTTAGGGGTCTATATAGGGTGGCCCTTTGAGAAGCAGCCCTTAGGGGTCTATATAGGGTGGCCCTTTGACCAGAGCCCTTAGGGGTCTATAGAGGGTGGCCCTTTGACCAGAGCCCTTAGGGGTCTATATAGGGTGTCCCTTTGAGAAGCAGCCCTTAGGGGTCTATAGAGGGTGGCCCTTTGAGAAGCAGCCCTTAGGGTCTATAGAGGGTGGCCCTTTGAGAAGCAGCCCTTAGGGGTCTATATAGGGTGGCCCTTTGAGAAGCAGCCCTTAGGGGTCTATAGAGGGTGGCCCTTTGAGAAGCAGCCCTTAGGGGTCTATATAGGGTGGCCCTTTGACCAGAGCCCTTAGGGGTCTATAGAGGGTGGCCCTTTGACCAGAGCCCTTAGGGGTCTATATAGGGTGGCCCTTTGACCAGAGCCCTTAGGGGTCTATATAGGGTGGCCCTTTGACCAGAGCCCTTAGGGGTCTATAGAGGGTGGCCCTTTGAGAAGCAGCCCTTAGGGGTCTATAGAGGGTGGCCCTTTGAGAAGCAGCCCTTAGGGTCTATAGAGGGTGGCCCTTTGAGAAGCAGCCCTTAGGGGTCTATATAGGGTGGCCCTTTGAGAAGCAGCCCTTAGGGGTCTATAGAGGGTGGCCCTTTGAGAAGCAGCCCTTAGGGGTCTATATAGGGTGGCCCTTTGACCAGAGCCCTTAGGGGTCTATAGAGGGTGGCCCTTTGACCAGAGCCCTTAGGGGTCTATATAGGGTGGCCCTTTGACCAGAGCCCTTAGGGGTCTATATAGGGTGGCCCTTTGACCAGAGCCCTTAGGGGTCTATAGAGGGTGGCCCTTTGAGAAGCAGCCCTTAGGGGTCTATAGAGGGTGGCCCTTTGAGAAGCAACCCTTAGGGGTCTATATAGGGTGGCCCTTTGAGAAGCAGCCCTTAGGGGTCTATAGAGGGTGGCCCTTTGACCAGAGCCCTTAGGGGTCTATAGAGGGTGGCCCTTTGAGAAGCAGCCCTTAGGGGTCTATAGAGGGTGGCCCTTTGACCAGAGCCCTTAGGGGTCTATAGAGGGTGGCCCTTTGAGAAGCAGCCCTTAGGGGTCTATAGAGGGTGGCCCTTTGAGAAGCAGCCCTTAGGGGTCTATATAGGGTGGCCCTTTGAGAAGCAGCCCTTAGGGGTCTATAGAGGGTGGCCCTTTGAGAAGCAGCCCTTAGGGGTCTATATAGGGTGGCCCTTTGAGAAGCAGCCCTTAGGGGTCTATAGAGGGTGGCCCTTTGAGAAGCAGCCCTTAGGGGTCTATATAGGGTGGCCCTTTGAGAAGCAGCCCTTAGGGGTCTATAGAGGGTGGCCCTTTGAGAAGCAGCCCTTAGGGGTGTATATAGGGTGGCCCTTTGAGAAGCAGCCCTGATGCTTTGTGTGTTACTGAAGTGGTATGAATAAATACATATGTTATACAGTATACTGAAGTGAGATTATTACGTGCTTGAGCTATCTACAGTGACTGGCAAGTGCATTTAATTACACACTAGACTAGCAATGAAGCAAAGCAATGTATTGGACATGGTGGTGTTGGATCAAGATATGGAAAACCCAACCACGGTGGTGTTGGATCAAGATATGGAAAACCCAACCACGGTGGTGTTGGATCAAGATATGGAAAACCCAACCACGGTGGTGTTGGATCAAGATATGGAAAACCCAACCACGGTGGTGTTGGATCAAGATATGGAAAACCCAACCACGGTGGTGTTGGATCAAGATATGGGAACCCAACCATGGTGGTGTTGGATCAAGATATGGAAAACCCAACCTTGGTGGTGTTGGATCAAGATATGGAAAACCCAACCACGGTGGTGTTGGATCAAGATATGGAAAACCCAACCACGGTGGTGTTGGATCAAGATATGGAAAACCCAACCACGGTGGTGTTGGATCAAGATATGGAAAACCCAACCACGGTGGTGTTGGATCAAGATATGGAAAACCCAACCACGGTGGTGTTGGATCAAGATATGGGAACCCAACCATGGTGGTGTTGGATCAAGATATGGAAAACCCAACCATGGTGGTGTTGGATCAAGATATGGGAACCCAACCACGGTGGTGTTGGATCAAGTCATGCCTCCCTCCGTTCTTGACTTTTCCTAAATCAGTCTATACAACACCCTGCCGGTGTTAGAATCTAAATCAGTCTATACCACCATGGTTGTGGTCCTCTGTAGCTCAGCTGGTAGAGCACGGCGCTTGTAACGCCAAGGTAGTGGGTTCGATCCCCGGGACCAACCATACACAAAAAAAAAAAAAAATGTATGCACGCATGACTGTAAGTCGCTTTGGATAAAAGCGTCTGCTAAATGGCATATTATTATTATTATTATTATTATTATACAACACACTGCCGGTGTTAGAATCTAAATCAGTCTATATAACACACTGCCGGTGTTAGAATCTAAATCAGTCTATATAACACACTGCCGGTGTTAGAATCTAAATCAGTCTATATAACACACTGCCGGTGTTAGAATCTAAATCAGTCTATATAACACACTGCCGGTGTTAGAATCTAAATCAGTCTATATAACACCCTGCCGGTGTTAGAATCTAAATCAGTCTATATAACACACTGCCGGTGTTAAAATCAGTCTATACAACACACTGCCGGTGTTAGAATCTAAATCAGTCTATATAACACACTGCCGGTGTTAAAATCAGTCTATACAACACACTGCCGGTGTTAGAATCTAAATCAGTCTATATAACACACTGCCGGTGTTAGAATCTAAATCAGTCTATACAACACACTGCCGGTGTTAGAATCTAAATCAGTCTATATAACACACTGCCGGTGTTAGAATCTAAATCAGTCTATATAACACACTGCCGGTGTTAGAATCTAAATCAGTCTATATAACACACTGCCGGTGTTAGAATCTAAATCAGTCTATACAACACACTGCCGGTGTTAGAATCTAAATCAGTCTATATAACACCCTGCCGGTGTTAGAATCTAAATCAGTCTATATAACACACTGCCTTTGTTAGAATCTAAATCAGTCTATATAACACACTGCCGGTGTTAGAATCTAAATCAGTCTATATAACACACTGCCTTTGTTAGAATCTAAATCAGTCTATATAACACACTGCCGGTGTTAGAATCTAAATCAGTCTATATAACACACTGCCGGTGTTAGAATCTAAATCAGTCTATATAACACACTGCCGGTGTTAGAATCTAAATCAGTCTATATAACACCCTGCCGGTGTTAGAATCTAAATCAGTCTATATAACACACTGCCGGTGTTAGAATCTAAATCAGTCTATATAACACACTGCCGGTGTTAGAATCTAAATCAGTCTATATAACACACTGCCGGTGTTAGAATCTAAATCAGTCTATATAACACACTGCCGGTGTTAGAATCTAAATCAGTCTATATAACACACTGCCGGTGTTAGAATCTAAATCAGTCTATATAACACACTGCCGGTGTTAGAATCTAAATCAGTCTATATAACACACTGCCGGTGTTAGAATCTAAATCAGTCTATATAACACACTGCCGGTGTTAGAATCTAAATCAGTCTATATAACACACTGCCGGTGTTAGAATCTAAATCAGTCTATATAACACACTGCCGGTGTTAGAATCTAAATCAGTCTATACAACACACTGCCGGTGTTAGAATCTAAATCAGTCTATATAACACACTGCCGGTGTTAGAATCTAAATCAGTCTATATAACACACTGCCGGTGTTAGAATCTAAATCAGTCTATACAACACACTGCCGGTGTTAGAATCAGTCTATATAACACACTGCCGGTGTTAGAATCTAAATCAGTCTATATAACACACTGCCGGTGTTAGAATCTAAATCAGTCTATATAACACCCTGCCGGTGTTAGAATCTAAATCAGTCTATATAACACACTGCCGGTGTTAGAATCTAAATCAGTCTATATAACACACTGCCGGTGTTAGAATCTAAATCAGTCTATATAACACACTGCCGGTGTTAGAATCTTAATATCACAAACAGAACTGGAGTTATGACCCGTTTTAGGAGGGCGTGTCATTTTTTGAGTGGTTTTCCCTCGTTGCCCCTCCCGACAGTAGATCCTGCTCCGCCCCTTCTCCCGATAGTGGAAGGTGCCGCGCCCAGTTGATAATCACCCCCCGATAATTGCCTCGAAACTGAACCTATACTATACCGAAACTAATTACACACGTATAACAGATGAAATAAATACAGTTTGATGGGGAGAACGGGGTGAGTCGATGAGCGACGGGGGGGGGGAAGCGAACGATGCATAATTATGTAATCGCCAATTGTGAATGAAGAACAGGGCCATTATATTGTATTGGTATATTCTAATTATAATCTCTAAATGGTATGTACCCTATATCAGTCCACCAAATCAAAGCAGTCTCATCAGTCTACTCTGGCCTACTGCGGGGTACACGGTGAGAGAGTGTGTTATTTACAATGGCGTGAAGACCAAGACGAATGGATGCACTTGGCCTTTTTGGCGCTGCTACAAGATCTGAATGGAAATGATGATTATTCTTCCAATACTGAGCCTCAGCCTGAACCGACAACCTCTGAGGCCTAAAGCGGCAAAAAAAATAGACAGAAGGGTGCGCGCTGAGCAGGTGCCGCCCGCCAGGACGGTACGGCACCGTTTGGATAGAACAAGCTGGTGACAATACTACGGACCGGATTATCAGAACAAAATGTCATCACTAAGAGAGCAAGCCTTACATCTCAAGCATAAAACAACAGCAGCAACTCACTCACCAGCTTTGGTAAAGGTATTAGGATCTAACACCAGCTTTGGTAAAGGTATTAGGATCTAACACCATCTTTGGTAAAGGTATTAGGATCTAACACCAGCTTTGGTACTGGTATTAGGATCTAACACCAGCTTTGGTACTGGTATTAGGATCTAACACCAGCTATGGTAAAGGTATTAGTATCTAACACCAGCTTTGGTACTGGTATTAGGATCTAACACCAGCTTTGGTAAAGGTATTAGGATCTAACACCATCTTTGGTAAAGGTATTAGGATCTAACGCCATCTTTGGTAAAGGTATTAGGATCTAACACCAGCTTTGGTACTGGTATTAGGATCTAACACCATCTTTGGTAAAGGTATTAGGATCTAACACCAGCTTTGGTACTGGTATTAGGATCTAACACCAGCTTTGGTACTGGTATTAGGATCTAACACCAGCTATGGTAAAGGTATTAGTATCTAACACCAGCTTTGGTACTGGTATTAGGATCTAACACCAGCTTTGGTAAAGGTATTAGGATCTAACACCATCTTTGGTAAAGGTATTAGGATCTAACGCCATCTTTGGTAAAGGTATTAGGATCTAACACCAGCTTTGGTACTGGTATTAGGATCTAACACCATCTTTGGTAAAGGTATTAGGATCTAACACCAGCTTTGGTACTGGTATTAGGATCTAACGCCATCTTTGGTAAAGGTATTAGGATCTAACACCAGCTTTGGTACTGGTATTAGGATCTAACGCCATCTTTGGTAAAGGTATTAGTATCTAACACCAGCTTTGGTACTGGTATTAGGATCTAACGCCATCTTTGGTAAAGGTATTAGGATCTAACACCAGCTTTGGTACTGGTATTAGGATCTAACGCCATCTTTGGTAAAGGTATTAGGATCTAACACCAGCTTTGGTACTGGTATTAGGATCTAACGCCATCTTTGGTAAAGGTATTAGGATCTAACACCAGCTTTGGTACTGGTATTAGGATCTAACGCCATCTTTGGTAAAGGTATTAGGATCTAACACCAGCTTTGGTACTGGTATTAGGATCTAACGCCATCTTTGGTAAAGGTATTAGGATCTAACACCAGCTTTGGTACTGGTATTAGGATCTAACGCCATCTTTGGTAAAGGTATTAGGATCTAACACCAGCTTTGGTACTGGTATTAGGATCTAACGCCATCTTTGGTAAAGGTATTAGGATCTAACACCAGCTTTGGTACTGGTATTAGGATCTAACGCCATCTTTGGTAAAGGTATTAGGACACACAGCGAGGAAGGAGACATTGCCTGGGATCAGGGACTGCACTGTGGCTGAGGCTCACAGGGAGGAAGGAGCCACTGCCTGGGATCAGGGACTGTGGCTGAGGCTCACAGCGAGGAAGGAGCCACTGCCTGGGATCAGGGACTGTGGCTGAGGCTCACAGCGAGGAAGGAGACATTGCCTGGGATCAGGGACTGTGGCTGAGACACACAGGGAGGAAGGAGCCACTGCCTGGGATCTGTCTGTTGATGAGCTGGAAGCGTTCATTTCAATCCTTTATGTCCGTGGAGTGTTGGGTGGAAAGAGTGTGTGCATGGAGAGCTTCTGGTCAGACATGTATGGGATCCCTTTCTTCAGAGAAACAATGTCACGGGATGGTTCAGAGAGATCATGTCACGGGATGGCTTCAGAGAGATCTCCATAGCAGACTCAGTCTGTCTGAGACAGGATCACATCTCAGTAGTTCAGTTTCTACCAGTCTCCCTCCATAGCAGACAGTCTGTCTGAGACAGGATCACATCTCAGTAGTTCAGTTTCTACCAGTCTCCCTCCATTGCAGACTGTCTGTCTGAGACAGGATCACATCTCAGTAGTTCAGTTTCTACCAGTCTCCCTCCATAGCAGACTCAGTCTGTCTGAGACAGGATCACATCTCAGTAGTTCAGTTTCTACCAGTCTCCCTCCATAGCAGACTGTCTGTCTGAGACAGGATCACATCTCAGTAGTTCAGTTTCTACCAGTCTCCCTCCATAGCAGACAGTCTGTCTGAGACAGGATCACATCTCAGTAGTTCAGTTTCTACCAGTCTCCCTCCATAGCAGACAGTCTGTCTGAGACAGGATCACATCTCAGTAGTTCAGTTTCTACCAGTCTCCCTCCATAGCAGACTGTCTGAGACAGGATCACATCTCAGTAGTTCAGTTTCTACCAGTCTCCCTCCATAGCAGACTGTCTGTCTGAGACAGGATCACATCTCAGTAGTTCAGTTTCTACCAGTCTCCCTCCATAGCAGACTGTCTGTCTGAGACAGGATCACATCTCAGTAGTTCAGTTTCTACCAGTCTCCCTCCATAGCAGACTGTCTGAGACAGGATCACATCTCAGTAGTTCAGTTTCTACCAGTCTCCCTCCATAGCAGACTCAGTCTGTCTGAGACAGGATCACATCTCAGTAGTTCAGTTTCTACCAGTCTCCCTCCATAGCAGATTGTCTGTCTGAGACAGGATCACATCTCAGTAGTTCAGTTTCTACCAGTCTCCCTCCATAGCAGACTCAGTCTGTCTGAGACAGGATCACATCTCAGTTGTTCAGTTTCTACCAGTCTCCCTCCATAGCAGACTGTCTGTCTGAGACAGGATCACATCTCAGTAGTTCAGTTTCTACCAGTCTCCCTCCATAGCAGACTGTCTGTCTGAGACAGGATCACATCTCAGTAGTTCAGTTTCTACCAGTCTCCCTCCATAGCAGACTCAGTCTGTCTGAGACAGGATCACATCTCAGTTGTTCAGTTTCTACCAGTCTCCCTCCATAGCAGACTGTCTGTCTGAGACAGGATCACATCTCAGTAGTTCAGTTTCTACCAGTCTCCCTCCATAGCAGACTCAGTCTGTCTGAGACAGGATCACATCTCAGTAGTTCAGTTTCTACCAGTCTCCCTCCATAGCAGACTCAGTCTGTCTGAGACAGGATCACATCTCAGTAGTTCAGTGTCTACCAGTCTCCCTCCATAGCAGACTGTCTGTCTGAGACAGGACACAGTCCAGTAGTTCAGTTTCTACCAGTCTCCCTCCATAGCAGACTCAGTCTGTCTGAGACAGGACACAGTCCAGTAGTTCAGTTTCTACCAGTCTCCCTCCATAGCAGACTGTGTGTCTGAGACAGGATCACATCTCAGTAGTTCAGTTTCTACCAGTCTCCCTCCATAGCAGACTGTCTGTCTGAGACAGGACACAGTCCAGTAGTTCAGTTTCTACCAGTCTCCCTCCATAGCAGACTGTCTGTCTGAGACAGGATCACATCTCAGTAGTTCAGTTTCTACCAGTCTCCCTCCATAGCAGACTGTCTGTCTGAGACAGGACACAGTCCAGTAGTTCAGTTTCTACCAGTCTCCCTCCATAGCAGACTCAGTCTGTCTGAGACAGGATCACATCTCAGTAGTTCAGTTTCTACCAGTCTCCCTCCATAGCAGACTCAGTCTGTCTGAGACAGGATCCCATCTCAGTAGTTCAGTTTCTACCAGTCTCCCTCCATAGCAGACTCAGTCTGTCTGAGACAGGATCCCATCTCAGTAGTTCAGTGTCTACCAGTCTCCCTCCATAGCAGACAGTCTGTCTGAGACAGGATCCCATCTCAGTAGTT
The DNA here is from genome assembly GCF_964263955.1 of Coregonus lavaretus. NCBI lineage: Eukaryota > Metazoa > Chordata > Actinopteri > Salmoniformes > Salmonidae > Coregonus > Coregonus lavaretus. The sequence continues at coordinate 16,464 of NW_028159664.1, read as the reverse complement.
CAGTTTCTACCAGTCTCCCTCCATAGCAGACTCAGTCTGTCTGAGACAGGATCACATCTCAGTAGTTCAGTTTCTACCAGTCTCCCTCCATAGCAGACTCAGTCTGTCTGAGACAGGATCCCATCTCAGTAGTTCAGTGTCTACCAGTCTCCCTCCATAGCAGACTCAGTCTGTCTGAGACAGGATCACATCTCAGTAGTTCAGTTTCTACCAGTCTCCCTCCATAGCAGACTGTCTGTCTGAGACAGGATCCCATCTCAGTAGTTCAGTAGCCCCAGAGATCAGCTCCATTAATCTCAGCATGGTATCAGGCAGCATCACGGCCAGTCTAGACCAGTCAGCCTGCTGAGGTGCCACCAGACGTGTCACCCCTGTCCACGTCAGGGAAATCAGATCTCCTTTCCTCTGTCACCCTGTGATTGGCTAGACTATAGAGCCATGTGGTCGCCATGGCACCATTGATGTTTCCTAGGCAGAGAGCTCCTGTACATTTATGAATATTTTATTGTTTTTGTTTTATAGCATTTTTTATTTATTTTTTATCAACTTGTAATTTTGTTAGCTTAGGAAGTTTTTATTATTTATTGATTGATTCCACGGTGTCATAAGACCGGCAGTCAGTTCATTTTGTCCAGACAGCCCAGAGGCTAGCTAGCTAGCTTTTATTTAAACTGGAGATAGGACAGGCTTGGACATCACAGAGGACAGGCTTGGACATCACAGAGGACAGGCTTGGACATCACAGAGGACAGGCTTGGACATCACAGAGGACATGCTTGGACATCACAGAGGACAGGCTTGGACATCACAGAGGACAGGCTTGGACATCACAGAGGACAGGCTTGGACATCACAGAGGACATGCTTGGACATCACAGAGGACAGGCTTGGACATCACAGAGGACAGGCTTGGACATCACAGAGGACATGCTTGGACATCACAGAGGACAGGCTTGGACATCACAGAGGACAGGCTTGGACATCACAGAGGACAGGCTTGGACATCACAGAGGACAGGCTTGGACATCCCAGAGGACAGGCTTGGACATCCCAGAGGACAGGCTTGGACATCACAGAGGACAGGCTTGGACATCACAGAGGACAGGCTTGGACATTACAGAGGACAGGCTTGGACATCACAGAGGACAGGCTTGGACATCACAGAGGACAGGCTTGGACATCACAGAGGACAGGCTTGGACATCACAGAGGACAGGCTTGGACATCACAGAGGACAGGCTTGGACATCACAGAGGACAGGCTTGGACATCACAGAGGACAGGCTTGGACATCACAGAGGACAGGCTTGGACATCACAGAGGACAGGCTTGGACATCACAGAGGACAGGCTTGGACATCCCAGAGGACAGGCTTGGACATCACAGAGGACAGGCTTGGACATCCCAGAGGACAGGCTTGGACATCCCAGAGGACAGGCTTGGACATCCCAGAGGACAGGCTTGGACATCCCAGAGGACAGGCTTGGACATCACAGAGGACAGGCTTGGACATCCCAGAGGACAGGCTTGGACATCCCAGAGGACAGGCTTGGACATCCCAGAGGACAGGCTTGGACATCCCAGAGGACAGGCTTGGACATCCCAGAGGACAGGCTTGGACATCACAGAGGACAGGCTTGGACATCCCAGAGGCTTGTTGTAGTTCTGATTAGATCTCCCACTCCAAGGTGGACTATCCCAATACCTCTGGCTCCCTAGTGAAATCTAGCCCTGCGATGAGCCTCTGGCTCCCTAGTGAAATCTGGACGTGACCACTGATTCCCCTACTCAAGTCTGCTTCAGGGCCTCAGAGGAGCTGAGAACAGCATGCCAGAGTAGAGTGCTGAGGGTGGAGAGTGGAGCTGAGGGTGGAGAGTGGAGCTGAGGGTGGAGAGTGGAGCTGAGGGTGGAGAGAGTGGAGCTGAGGGTGGAGAGTGGAGCTGAGGGTGGAGAGTGGAGCTGAGGGTGGAGAGTGGAGCTGAGGGTGGAGAGTGGAGCTGAGGGTGGAGAGAGTGGAGCTGAGGGTGGAGAGAGTGGAGCTGAGGGTGGAGAGTGGAGCTGAGGGTGGAGAGTGGAGCTGAGGGTGGAGAGTGGAGCTGAGGGTGGAGAGTGGAGCTGAGGGTGGAGAGTGGAGCTGAGGGTGGAGAGTGGAGCTGAGGGTGGAGAGTGGAGCTGAGGGTGGAGAGTGGAGCTGAGGGTGGAGAGTGAAGCTGAGGGTGGAGAGTGGAGCTGAGGGTGGATAGTGGAGCTGAGGGTGGAGAGTGGAGCTGAGGGTGGAGAGTGGAGCTGAGGGTAGAGAGTGGAGCTGAGGGTGGAGAGTGGAGCTGAGGGTGGAGAGTGGAGCTGAGGGTGGAGAGTGGAGAGTGGAGCTGAGGGTGGAGAGTGGAGCTGAGGGTGGAGAGTGGAGCTGAGGGTGGAGAGTGGAGCTGAGGGTGGAGAGTGGAGCTGAGGGTGGAGAGTGGAGCTGAGGGTAGAGAGTGGATCTGAGGGTGGAGTGTGGAGCTGAGGGTGGAGAGTGGAGCTGAGGGTGGAGAGTGGAGCTGAGGGTGGAGAGTGGAGCTGAGGGTGGAGAGTGGAGCTGAGGGTGGAGAGTGGAGCTGAGGGTGGAGAGTGGAGCTGAGGGTGGAGAGTGGAGCTGAGGGTGGAGAGTGGCTCTTGACTGACTTTCAGGACACTGTTGTAGGCTTGGACTATGTGCAGCCCACCGGAGTTGGATGTGACCTGGATGTGCCAGCCTCTGTTGAAGACCATTTTCCAGCCCAAGAACTACATGTACTTTTGTTTTTAAAATATATATTTTATTATAAACCTGCTTACCCCTTCAAAGTTAGAGGATACATATGCAAATAAAAGATGACTGGTCATTGGTCAGAATAATCATATCAGATTGTGATATCATGCTGTGGGTAAAAAACTAAATCCCACCTGAACAGGCTGAAATTCTTACACTAAAAGGGTATTATCGTAATTTAACAATTTCCAGTGTTATTTCGACCTCATAGTGTGGAAACTAGCAGGAAATCACGTTTTCAGACTGCACTGCCTCTTCCAGACCAAAAAGCACATTTCTGTTTTCATGATTCTTTAATGATATATAGCCAATTTTGACTTTGCCGTTGGCCCATCTAGTGGAAATCGCTCAGCTCTGCCTCCAGGACAAGATTCATCCCAATAAACATCAACCCTGCAAAGCGAGACAGACATCCTTAGGGATTTGAATAACTCTGTCAGTTGATATAGCTCTGAGAACTGTCATGGCAGACAGTCACTCTCTGTGCTTTGAGTGCCGTCTCGAACCTCACTCATTGTGCTGTGTGTGTGTGTGTGTGTGTGTGTGCTGTGTGTGTGTGTGTGTGTGCTGTGTGTGTGTTTGTGTGTGTGTGTGTGTGTGTGTGTGCTGTGTGTGTGTGTGTGTGTGTGCTGTGTGTGTGTGTGTGTGTGTGTGTGTGTGTGTGTGTGTGTGTGTGTGTGTGTGTGTGTGTGTGTGTGTGTGTGTGCTGTGTGTGTGTGTGTGTGTGTGTGCTGTGTGTGTGTGTGTGTGTGTGTGTGTGTGTGTGTGTGTGTGTGTGTGTGTGTGTGTGTGTGTGTGCTGTGTGTGTGTGTGTGTGCTGTGTGTGTGTGTGTGCTGTGTGTGTGTGTGTGTTTGTGTGTGTGTGTGTGTGTGTGTGTGTGTGTGTGTGTGTGTGTGTGTGTGTGTGTGTGTGTGTGTGTGTGTGTGTGTGTGTGTGTGTGTGTGTGTGTGCTGTGTGTGTGTGTGTGTGTGTGTGTGTGTGTGTGTGTGTGTGTGTGTGTGTGTGTGTGTGTGTGTGCTGTGTGTGTGTGTGTGTGTGGCGCCTGTTTCCCCCTCTCTCCAGGTGACGAGGGCAGCGCCAGCGCCAGCGGCAGCGGCTGTACAGAGGGATGCACCACAGAGTTCGTGTTTGTGGGTTCAGAGGCCCCCGTGGTGGGAGCAGACAGGAGTGACGAGCGCGCCTCTGCTACGGCAGGCAGCGCCCCAAAACATCCCTCCGGACCGTCTCTACTGACGCTGCTCTCCCTGACTCTCACAGCCCTGTCCTGGCCCGGGAGATAATACCAGCCGGCCTGAGAGGACGCCAGGGCAGAATCAGACAGACAGACAGCTTGGTTGTCATGCTGACTGTTAGTGTTCTCTAAAGGGAACCGGAACAGGACTTTGGAACCCCCCAAACATGAAGAGATACGGTCACAGTAGTAAACCGTAGTAGACTGAGGAGTGTTGTGTGAGTGTTGCAGTGCTGCATCCTGCTTTTGTCCCCAAGTTCTCTCTGCTCTGTTCTGCTCTTCTCTGCTCTGCTTGGTGACTTCCAGAACAGAACCTACCCGTCAGTGGAGCAGCCAAACTTCTGACCTTTTCTCTTGTCTCCAACCCAACCCAACCCGCTTCTCTCCTTAACTCTGACTGAACAACAATGTGCTCCTTTCTCACCTGGAGAGGCAGAACGAGATGTTCTTTAAAAACGATGATGATGAATTAAAAAAATACATGAGATTCTATTTTTCCTTTCTTTTATACGGCAGAATTATGAAACCTACCAAATGTACAGAACATAATAGAAGGAGAGAAGCCTGAGAAAGTTCTGTCAGTGTCCCATACATCCTCCCATAACAGAGAGAGCAAGTTCTGTCAGTATCCCATACATCCTCCCACAACAGAGAGAGAAAGTTCTGTCAGTATCCCATACATCCTCCCACAACAGAGAGAGAAAGTTCTGTCAGTGTCCCATACATCCTCCCACAACAGAGAGAGAAAGTTCTGTCAGTGTCCCATACATCCTCCCACAACAGAGAGAGAAAGTTCTGTCAGTGGTCCATACATCCTCCCACAACAGAGAGAGAAAGTTCTGTCAGTGTCCCATACATCCTCCCACAACAGAGAGAGAAAGTTCTGTCAGTGGTCCATACATCCTCCCACAACAGAGAGAGAAAGTTCTGTCAGTGGTCCATACATCCTCCCACAACAGAGAGAGAAAGTTCTGTCAGTGTCCCATACATCCTCCCACAACAGAGAGAGAACGTTCTATCCGTGTCCCATACATCCTCCCACAACAGAGAGAGACAGTTCTGTCAGTGTCCCATACATCCTCCCACAACAGAGAGAGAAAGTTCTGTCAGTGTCCCATACATCCTCCCACAACAGAGAGAGCAAGTTCTGTCAGTGTCCCATACATCCTCCCACAACAGAGAGAGAACGTTCTGTCAGTGTCCCATACATCCTCCCACAACAGAGAGAGCAAGTTCTGTCAGTGTCCCATACATCCTCCCACAACAGAGAGAGAAAGTTCTGTCCGTGTCCCATACATCCTCCCACAACAGAGAGAGAAAGTTATGTCAGTGTCCCATACATCCTCCCACAACAGAGAGAGAAAGTTCTGTCCGTGTCCCATACATCCTCCCACAACAGAGAGAGAAAGTTCTGTCCGTGTCCCATACATCCTCCCACAACAGAGAGAGAAAGTTCTGTCAGTGTCCCATACATCCTCCCACAACAGAGAGAGAAAGTTCTGTCAGTGTCCCATACATCCTCCCACAACAGAGAGAGAACGTTCTATCAGTGTCCCATACATCCTCCCACAACAGAGAGAGAAAGTTCTGTCAGTGTCCCATACATCCTCCCACAACAGAGAGAGAAAGTTCTGTCAGTGTCCCATACATCCTCCCACAACAGAGAGAGAACGTTCTGTCAGTGTCCCATACATCCTCCCACAACAGAGAGAGAAAGTTCTGTCCGTGTCCCATACATCCTCCCACAACAGAGAGAGAAAGTTCTGTCAGTGTCCCATACATCCTCCCACAACAGAGAGAGAAAGTTCTGTCAGTGTCCCATACATCCTCCCACAACAGAGAGAGAAAGTTCTGTCAGTGTCCCATACATCCTCCCACAACAGAGAGAGAAAGTTCTGTCAGTGTCCCATACATCCTCCCACAACAGAGAGAGAAAGTTCTGTCAGTGTCCCATACATCCTCCCACAACAGAGAGAGAAAGTTCTGTCAGTGTCCCATACATCCTCCCACAACAGAGAGAGCAAGTTCTGTCCGTGTCCCATACATCCTCCCACAACAGAGAGAGAAAGTTCTGTCCGTGTCCCATACATCCTCCCACAACAGAGAGAGAAAGTTCTGTCCGTGTCCCATACATCCTCCCACAACAGAGAGAGAAAGTTCTGTCCGTGTCCCATACATCCTCCCACAACAGAGAGAGAAAGTTCTGTCAGTGTCCCATACATCCTCCCACAACAGAGAGAGAAAGTTCTGTCAGTGTCCCATACATCCTCCCACAACAGAGAGAGAAAGTTCTGTCAGTGTCCCATACATCCTCCCACAACAGAGAGAGAAAGTTCTGTCAGTGTCCCATACATCCTCCCACAACAGAGAGAGAAAGTTCTGTCAGTGTCCCATACATCCTCCCACAACAGAGAGAGAAAGTTCTGTCAGTGTCCCATACATCCTCCCACAACAGAGAGAGAAAGTTCTGTCAGTGTCCCATACATCCTCCCACAACAGAGAGAGAAAGTTCTGTCAGTGTCCCATACATCCTCCCACAACAGAGAGAGAAAGTTATGTCAGTGTCCCATACATCCTCCCACAACAGAGAGAGAAAGTTCTGTCAGTGTCCCATACATCCTCCCACAACAGAGAGAGAGAAACAGAGAGAGAGAAACAGAGAATGAATGTTCCACTGCGTCAGTATCATTTGGAGTCAGCATGACAAGGTCAGAGATACAGAAAGACTATTGTTTTCCACTCACTAAAGCTATCCGACGCATTTCATCACCCAGTCTGAGATATTTCCTTTTGCTATGGAGTTCATTGATGTTGTTCCGGTTCCAGAACAGAGCGGGGGGACCAGCATCCCAAATGACACCCTATTTCCTACATAGTGCACTACTACGAGCCCTGGTCACAAGTAGTTCACTGAATATGGAATGTGGTGTCATTTGGGACACTGGGCAGCCTCTCCCGTGGTCACGCTCCTCTCAGTTAATTGCACACTTGATAAAGTTTAATGAACTACCCATGTTTTATGATGAGACATTATTATTTATTTTTTTTACATTTGTTTGGCTCCAGCTGTTGAGGGAAAAAAAATGGCAGGGAAACGTTATCTTTTTTTTTCACCATAGAGAGAGAGAAGATGTTTCTATTTAGTGGGTTGAAAAATGGGTTCATAATACATTCTGTTCCTTTAAATTAAAGCATGAATTTATGTTTACCAACGTGGAAAATAATCATATACAGTATAATGGTGAAGATTCCTACTGAGGAGAGAAAATGAGAAAACTCAGCGATTCACAGCTAATAACGGAATTATAAAGTCTGAGATTCAGCAGCTAATATATAATATAATAATAATATGCCATTTAGCAGACGCTTTTATCCAAAGCGACTTACAGTCATGCGTGCATACATTTTTGTGTATGGGTGGTCCCGGGGATCGAACCCACTACCTTGGCGTTACAAGCGCCGTGCTCTACCAGCTGAGCTACAGAGGACCACATGCCAGGTATATAACAAAGATGTACGCTATATGATCCCTATACTTGACTAAATATTCCAGCTCTCTCCAAAAGCCATTTCCAGTACAATCAGATAACATATTCATTAATATTATAACTCATGCTTATTGAAACCTCTCAGTGCGCCGTCAGAGGCCACGGTGTTGCTAATTCAACGGTACACATTCTGTCAGCCAAACAGAAATGAGTTAAATGATCAATAAAAAAAAAAAAAACATAAATGTGATCGATATATCTAACATGAATGATTCATAATATATTATATCACGCTGCCTGGTTTTGATTGTTGTCGTAATATTTATTTTACGGGACAGAGTGATGCTAAGCTAGATAAGCTAGTTAAAGAGAGATCAGAGTTCATTTCACCCCATCGATATCCCTGGAAATGTTTCCAAATCACCGGGAGTACATGGAGCTGTAGACACCAACCATCCTTTTATTGGTCACAGGGCAACGAGAATGTATTAACAGCACTGTGATTTAAACCATATTAAGGGATGGAACTATTACATTTTATAGAAGTGATTTAATGCTCTTCAACTTAGTAGGAGAGTGGTGAGGGGGGGAGGAGGGGGAGGAGGGGGGGGGAGGGGAGGAGCTCTCAGATAGACACCAGGGATGTGTCCCAAATGGCACCCTATTCCCTATATAGTGCACTACTTTAGACCAGAGCCCTATGACACCCTATTCCCTATATAGTGCACTACTTTAGACCAGAGCCCTATGACACCCTATTCCCTATATAGTGCACTACTTTAGACCAGAGCCCTATGACACCCTATTCCCTATATAGTGCACTACTTTAGACCAGAGCCCTATGACACCCTATTCCCTATATAGTGCACTACTTTAGACCAGAGCCCTATGACACCCTATTCCCTATATAGTGCACTACTTTAGACCAGAGCCCTATGACACCCTATTCCCTATATAGTGCACTACTTTAGACCAGAGCCCTATGACACCCTATTCCCTATATAGTGCACTACTTTAGACCAGAGCCCTATGACACCCTATTCCCTATATAGTGCACTACTTTAGACCAGAGCCCTATGACACCCTATTCCCTATATAGTGCACTACTTTAGACCAGAGCCCTATGACACCCTATTCCCTATATAGTGCACTACTTTAGACCAGAGCCCTATGGCACCCTATTCCCTATATAGTGCACTACTTTAGACCAGAGCCCTATGACACCCTATTCCCTATATAGTACACTACTTTAGACCAGAGCCCTATGACACCCTATTCCCTATATAGTGCACTACTTTAGACCAGAGCCCTATGACACCCTATTCCCTATATAGTGCACTACTTTAGACCAGAGCCCTATGACACCCTATTCCCTATATAGTGCACTACTTTAGACCAGAGCCCTATGACACCCTATTCCCTATATAGTACACTACTTTAGACCAGAGCCCTATGACACCCTATTCCCTATATAGTGCACTACTTTAGACCAGGGCTCAGAGGGGGAAATTCCGACCCGAGTTAAGCGCCCGTAAATGGAAAGTAATTTCCATTTTAGACACTTTTCTCCCTATGCGTATTCTGATATTGAACTTAAGTATGATAACAGCATGCTTTCTCACCTTCCAATATTTCATGGTTTGAACAATTGAATCTGGCAACTTTCAGGATGAATCAAACCACTGTATTATTTTATTCACCAATATATTTCATGCGTAAAGGCTCTCCAAAACAGTTTTTTTTTTTTATTATTCATAAATACTTTCCGAACCCTAATAATATACAAGATCAGAGTATTTTTAAATCTACAAATTGCTTCTGAAATGGCATCTGAGTCGAGCCCAAAGGGAAGAGAGTGTAATTTGGGACCCAGCCCTAGAGACCAGGAGGCTTGTGGGTCGTCAGTCCTCCTCTATCCCAGAAGCCTCTCCTCTCCCCGCATCCTGTTGTTGTGGTCAGAGATATCATCACTGTCCCTCTACTGCACACGTTTAGCTTTTTCATTTTTATGGGAAGATTTAGGCTTTCTGATAGTGTATCAATACAAATAAAGACTTTGACCTCCCCACAAACAGAAAGGTGTTTGTTGCCTCAGGACAACGCTGTGCCATAAGGGTATTAAAACACCAAAGAAAATCAGATATTTTCAGAACATTTATTAATAAGAAAATATAGTAGAAAACAAGCACTCTTTTCATAAGAAAATACAAGTTGGTCATAAACTAGTATTTTAAACCTGATTCCTCTCTGTCGCTGTCTTCAAGCTCACTGTCCTCACTATGAGAGGGGATGATCCTGACTGAACAACGAGGCTCCTCTCACCCGTAGAATGTCTCTGTGTCCATTGCCTGTGAATGTCCGTGGATATGTTGGCAAAAAAACATTGACCAAGGCCACCCATTTTACGTCAACTGACATGTCTTTCATTGAGCATGATATTGCCCTGAAAAGTGACCTAGCTGCACGACGTTGCCCTGAGGCAACAGCAAAAACAGTAGCCTAACTGCACAAAGAAAAATACACCTTTTGAATATTAATAAAAACAAGATATGTTCAAAACCTATCAAGTGTGCTTCTTTAGAGGTTCCTACACAAGTACATATTTTTTTAATGTCAAGTTATCTCAATTTAAACATGCACCATAATGAGATGTAATGAGTCTTCTGTCACACCATGTACTCACGATGGACTGCTTCCTGAAAGAAGGTCCCTCCCCCAATGTATACAACTTCTGCTCCTCATTGGATGGTTTACAGACGTCATCACATATTGTCATGTGTAGGAATTTAAAACGTTCATATGGGGGTTGGGTGTGTGTGTGAGGGACAGAACTGTATTTATTTTTTCTGTTGCCTGAGGGCAGCGATGTACAGGAGAGGGTTATGACTGTCTGAAATGTTCAGTCTTACGACTCTAGGTTTTATGGCTTCTGTTTTAGTTTCCGTCTGCGGGGAACCTCTTCTCTCCTCCGTCTGAATGTATGGCTTCTGTTTTAGTTTCCGTCTGCGGGGAACCTCTTCTCTCCTCTGTCTGAATGTATGGCTTCTGTTTTAGTTTCCGTCTGCGGGGAACCTCTTCTCTCCTCCGTCTGAATGTATGGCTTCTGTTTTAGTTTCCGTCTGCGGGGAACCTCTTCTCTCCTCAGTCTGAATGTATGGCTTCTGTTTTAGTTTCCGTCTGCGGGGAACCTCTTCTCTCCTCCGTCTGAATTCATGGCTTCTGTTTTAGTTTCCGTCTGCGGGTAACCTCTTCTCTCCTCTGTCTGTTAGGATTCATCAGTTTAACTATCATCAGATTCAAAACACAAAGTTCTTCATCTGTGTTGGTCGGATGGCAGAGTATCAATGTTTGGCTCTGCTTTTTTTTTAAAGAACTGTCCCAAAAGAGATCTATTGTCATGGTTGTTGGTTTTCCTTATATTTCCCAATCTATCTTTTAATACTGTTTATGTTCCACAAAATGATGTGCCGTCTTGTCCAATAGGAAGACGTGAAGGAGGTACTGCGTTTTAATACGGTACTTAAGGTTTTACGTTTTTAAAGGAGATGTGAGGAGCTTCAAGTTATTCCCAGAGCACGCAGCTGCCTCTGCATTGAGAAAGGCTTTTTTTAAAGGACTAAAATGGATTGCATATTTGGGTATTCTTACACGTTCTTGTATACAGAAAAATATGAAGGGACAAATAAACACTTTATTCAAACTGTTGTTTGACTGCATCATTACCCTTTTTAAATGAACATGTCATAGAAGATGTTAGTGATGTCTCCTTCTATAGGTCCACCATCACTGAGACAAAGACGTGTTAGTGATGTCTCCTTCTATAGGTCCACCATCACTGAGACAAAGACGTGTTAGTGATGTCTCCTTCTATAGGTCCACCATCACTGAGACAAAGACGTGTTAGTGCCCTCCCCTACTATAGGTCCACCATCACTGAGACAAAGACGTGTTAGTGC